>NC_057743.1:1614000-1640532 GCF_004010195.1 Chiloscyllium plagiosum
CGGAGGAGCGGGAAGTGGAGGAGATGCGGTGGAGGGCATCGTCGATCACGTCTGGGGGAAATTGCGGTCTTTGAAGAAGGAGGCCATCTGGGTTGTATGGTATTGGAACTGGTCCTCCTGGGAGCAGATGCGGCGGAGACAAAGGAATTGGGAATATGGGATGGCGTTTTTCCTTTCTCCTCAAAGCTATATATGGGGCAGCATGGAAAAGATGGTCTCCGACTGAAAGCTTTACTCGTAGAATGATGCACAGTCAATGGTACTTGAGATCAAATCCTTTTTTGGATCAGAGGGTGAGCTGTTGGATGGACACATCTATGTGAGTAAGACGTTGGATAGGGGACAGCCCGTATTAAAAGGTGGAGTTATGGGTGTAGTACACAAAAGTGAATGGCTTCTTTCTCTGCTGCTAACCTCAGTGCTTCTAGGACAGTTGAATACACAGGAAAAGTCTACAGTAGCTCTCTGATAAAGGATCCATTTATGACAGTAATATTTGAAGATGTACTCAGCTAGAGGCAATGGTTTGAGCAAGGAATAGAAGATACAGTCTTCTCAGCAGCACCCACCTCCCTTGGTGGAAAGGCCAGCCTCCTTCCCCAGCCCTGAACTGACAGTATCTTGATACGCCACTTCCTGGAAGATCACAACATTGTGTGATCAAAGACAAAGTTCAGATCAGGACCCAGATTTTGGTCCCAATTGCAGAATAAAACCTAAGGTAATTGATTCTGCCCCACGTCTATGGAATGGTGCTTGCATTAAATCTATGACCTTCTCAAAGGAGCAGTGAGTTCCATTGGTGAACCCATACTTAGGATGAAGCACCTAGAATCCCATCAATTAAAGGCCACTCAATCCACAGTTCTTGACGATAATCCTGTCTTCCTCTATTTGTAATCCCACTCCAGACTCTTTGCTATTTTCCCTTTCCTAACAGCTTGGCTTTCAAACCATTTCTTATTTTGCCTCAGTGATTATTTCAAGATTAATCCATAAACACAGGTCGATAATCTTCAGTGAAGCTGATTTAATGCATTTTATAACAATTGCACAACTTGGTAAGATAAGGTTCTAAGAAAATGTGTTGACATTTAAAAGGACTCAACAGTTCAAACTGTTTTCTAAATTACAACAATAATGCTTTCTGAAGGTATCTCTCTATAAAATAATTTAAGATCATGAAAGGTGCAATATAGGTTTGTATTTTATTTAACTTTTTGTAAGTGTGCATGCAATGCTTCAGTGGTCATGAGTCTGCGTTGTTGCTGAACTTACAAGGCTGAGACTAAAACAACTGTAGTTCTGTTTTGGATATAGTTCGGTAGAAGGTTCCCTGTTTGGAGTTCATAAATGAGGTCTTACCATCAATACAATTCCATGTGAGGAGTGTTTGGCAATTCAAGTTTTATCTTTTTATCCATGTAATAGCAACTGTGTCTCCAAACAAGATTTCTCTTTCCATGGAATACCAAGTTAAGGTCACCCATTTAATTTTCCCAGAGAGTTCTTGCCTGCTGTCAATGTTAATTCTGAATGTTACACTTTACATTACACTTGCTGGAAGTAACATTCCTAAACGTTTTCATAAAAATAAAGGATTATTCTGAATTTCCTAAGAGGCTGGGAAGTCTACAGTTTCACTTTTCTTTCTCTATGGCAATACAATTCATGTCCAATCAGAGTTGACATATCAATCAATCAGTAGTTCTGTATTGCAATTGTTGCTGGTGTGTTCTGTCTCATGTCAGTATGCCTTTAAGAGATGTCTGCATGGCATATGAGCTGGCAATATAAAGATCTCACACTCCATCTGGCCTCAGACCACCTGAAGCATGACAACCTACTGCGAAAAAGTATTCCTCATTACTTAATAGCTTAATGCTCTCCCAGATGGGAATGTAAAGTTTTTACATAATAGTTCTGGCATAAATGTTAAGATTCTTCAATATCACAATGTCAACATCCAATTTAACATGTTATGAGGGATAACATAACCATTTCTGTATTAGGTAAAAATATACTGCTTGAGGCAAACTCACATGAAGTGTGATTATTTGACATTTAGCACTTCTGCACGTGTCAAAAGAAGCCAATGCTGTTGGAATAATCAGAAATGATAGCTGAGAATAGCAACAGGAGTCAAATTTATCATAGAATCATAGAATTAAACAGTACAGCCCTTTGGCCCTCAAGTTTGTACAAAAAAGTACACCATTATCACATTAGCCTCACTTACCTGCATCAAGCTCATAGTCTTGAATGTTATGACACTTCAACTGCTCATCCAACTACATTTTTAAAGGTTCCCTCAACGATTCTCTTAGGCAATGCCTTCTAGACCCTCACCATCATCTGGGTGAAGGAACATTTCCTTACTAAGCCTTTCACTTTAAGATGAACAAAGGAGAACTGCTGTTTTCTCTCCACCCTGCCCATGGTGCTCATAATCTTATATACCTCTAACAGGTCCCCCTACTCTGTTCCAAAGAAAACATCCGAGCTTATCCACCTCTCTTCAAAGCTAAAATGCTTCATCCCAGGCAACTTGCCAGTGAATTTCCACTGTATCTCTTCCAGTACAATCATATCCTCCCTACACAATGGTAACCAATGGAAGGATGAGATAAACTAGCCATTTCTGACAATCCTGATGGGCAGATCAACATCCAATGCTGTACGATATATATAATAATAGTTGCTCAGCTATTTTTTGTGCTAAACATTTGGTGATGTGACAACTCAGCCTTGACATACAGCCTGGCCTCACAGTTCTCGTCACATTAGATATAAATCCTCTTCAATAAAAAGCCAGACAGACACTTCGCAGATGCAAGGATTAGTTCCAAAATGCTGTCTTCAACCTTGAAAGACTGCACTGAAAACATCATTGCTGTGAGCCACAAATCACCCTGTCAATGCTACAGCATAATCATAACCCACTGGTGGCATGACAATGCCTTACCTTGTCACAGCATTTTGCAGAACATTACTCCCAACAAGGGAAAATGGTTTGCTAAAAGATGATACAGGTTTCAATTTGATAGTACATTTCCCCAAAGGATGATACAATACAAGCTGGAAAGCAAGCTCTTAACTTTTAGGTTAAAATTGTGATAAATGATATGGAGCAGAATGCCTCCCACGATGCCCAATGTGTATAATTAGCTCATCATAGTGCACATCAATTCCAGACAAAATTAGTTTATTTAACAAAATAAATCATTGAGATTAATGTTAATGAGTTATCCAAATTATTCACTTATCTAAACAGGGGTGTTTCCTAAAGTATTTAAGTAATTATCTTTGATTGAATGCCAGTTTCAAATGACACAAGAAGGAAAAGAGTTACTTCACTTCAAGAGGCGAGGTCATCCATGTCTTTGATATACTGAATAACAACATATACTGACGTAGAACCTTCAACAGTATAAAAGTTTCTAAATTAAGTGAGGAACATTTTGAGACTATTTCTCACTGAACAGAACAATAGAAACAGCCAGCAATTAACCAATCACATTAGAGTCTGCTGCTTGTCTACCATTGACGGATCACATCTCTACCTGTGGATGTCAGTCTGCCTAATGAACATGCTCAGCAAGTTGTGTGAGAACCTTGAAACTAACAGCAGAATTGAAGCAGCAAGTTAGATTGATCATTACAGTGAGTGATAGTTAGCTATTTTTATATCACCCTCCATGTCAGTTTGCTGATCTATCATTACACATTGACCACAGGAATTTCACACCATGTTGATCACTGAGCCATGGACTAAATGCTCACTTATTACTCCCACCTATTACACACCTAGAAGTTTATTACCCAAAAGATAAAATTGAGTAAACCAAAGCTTTTACAGATAACATAATTTAGAGATTCAAAATGCACAGCAAAAGTGCATTTCAACTTGGTAATCACTTGGTATGTACTTTCCAAGAGGTTTTATGACTAACTTGTGTGTATTTCTGTGGCCATGTGATGTCATTTACAACAAACAGTCTGAGAGAGATAGTTTTAGAGGCTAATAGGAATTTGTTTACATTGACAGAATTTATAAGCGAACAAAGCAAAGAGTAGCAGATTAAGCTTTTGGAATATTTTGGGGCGTAGGGCAAACATCCATAGCGAGAGAAAAAAATAAGATTTCCTTTTCATTTGGACAGTTCTGCTGGGTCCTTAGCTGAAGCTGGATGTGCAAAAAATTGCTGCTGAGAAAGAGAAAAGTTAGCTTAGAATTCCTCAGGGTAACGAGTTTATTTTAAAACTTCAACAGCAGGAATGTTTGGCTGAAACACTGAAGGGGTTATGTGAAGCTGAGAAAATCAAAATGCAGTGAAATAATGAATCAAAGAAAAGGATATCAGATTCTGATGACCAAGACTTGAAGCCACAGTGAAGTTAACCCTTGTGTGGGCTAGCGAAGGGCATGCTCTCTCATGTGAGTACGATAATGGATGTTGGAGTTGAGATAAATAGTACTGTACTTTTGCTGTGCATTTTGAATCTCTAAATTATGTTATCTGTAAAAGTTTTGGTTTACTCAATTTTATCTTTTGGGTAATAAACTTCTAGGTGTGTAATAGGTGGGAGTAATAAGTGAGCATTTAGTCCATGGCTCAGTGATCAACATGGTGTGAAATTCCTGTGGTCAATGGGTAATGACAGATCAGCAAACTGAAAACACTGGCATCAACAACACTGGCCTCAATCATAGTATATCCCAAAGTTTATTACAGCCAATGAATGATTTGTCACAAAAAAGATGAATTAATTTGGAAGAGTAATCACTGTTTTAATATGCAAAACTCTCAAGCCAGTTTTCAGCACCTGAGATGCTAACACCTTTGAGGAGTGGAGTCCAGACCATGTCACCAATGGGCAAGGGACTGCAGAAGTAGGGCAGAGATAAATGCCCGGAACCTGGTCAGGTGTATCCCAGGACATTGTGGGAAGCTAGGAAACAAATTGCAGGGACCCAAGCAGAGATATTTCTATCTTCAACAGCCATGAGCAAGGTGCCAGAAGACTGGAGGATAGTAAAATTGTGCCATTATTGAATAAAGGATGCAAAAGAAAAGTTGGAAATGACAGACCAGTAAGCCTAACACCAGTGGTGGGTAAGACAGACCACATCCAGGGGAAGAGACACTGGACCTCAACTGGACCAGAACCAGTGTCTTTGCAATGAGGTCTACGCGCGTAGTTCAGAAGAATTTAAACAAAATTGGCAGGAATATTAGTACCAAACATAGATCACAAGATCATAAGAAACAGGAGATGTCAGCCATTTGGTCCACTGAGCCTGAACCTCTAGTCAGTAAAATCATGACTAAGAAATTGTCTTATTTCCATGATCTTTACTGCCTCATATCACTGACTCGCTTGATGATTTAAAATCTACTCAGTCTTGCACATATTCAATGGGCCAGCTTCCTCTGCTTACTATGGATGGATATTCCAAAGGCTAGCCACCCTCATGGGAGAATTAATTCCTCTTGTCTCAGTCTGAATGGGAGATCCCTAGTTCTAAACTGTACACCAAGTTCGAGATATTCTCACAAGGGGAAACATTCTTCAAGCAGTGACCCTGTCAAGCGCCCACACAATCACAAATATATCAATTATATCACTTCTCATTCTTTTAAATTTCAAGCATATTGAAATAGAAAAGACAAACAAAATGCATAAAGAAGCAAGGGTATTTGGTAGTACTATACAGGGATGTTGACCATATTAGACTGGAGCAGACTAAGGAGAATTGTGAGATTACATTGACAGTTTGTATTAATGCACCAATTCTGTGAAGTGAGATTGGTGAATACAAACACATGCAGCCGTGGAGAATATGACATAGCTATACTAATGGAAACATAGGAGAAAGTGAGGACTGCAGATGTGGAGATCAGAGCTGAAAATGTGTTGCTGGAAAAGCGCAGCAGGTCAGGCAGCATCCAAGGAGCAGGAGAATCGACGTTTCGGGCATGAGCCCTTCTTCAGAAATGGAAACATAGCCCAACAATGGCAATTCATATCCTGTACTACAAAGCATTCTCAATATACAGGGATGGAAACAAGGGAGGTGGGGGCAGTACTGGTTAGGGAAGATATTATGGTGTTGGAGAAAGACAAAAGGGGGATAAAATAGTTGAAAAGAACAAATGGCATTGCTCTACAGAGAGTTAGCATAGACTGAATGGGTTAACTAACCTCTTACCATTTACATCTCCTAAATCCATAAACACGATGCTCTATTTTCATCTCCTTCACCTACCTGGTCAGAATCACCTTAAATGCATCTGTATTATTTGTTTCAACTGGTAGTGATTTCTACATTTTCACCACTTTCCACATAACATGAGACATATGAACAGAAGTATGTCACTCAGCCCATCGAGTCAGCTCTGCCTTTAATGAGATAATGTCTGATCTGATCATCTTGAACTGAACCTTTCTGCCTTTTCCCTTGAATCCTTCACCAATTAAAAATCTGCGAACTCAGCCTTGAATATACTTAATGAGTCAGCCTCAACAGCCCTTTCCAGTAAAGAATTCACAGAGAAGAAATTCCTCCTCATCTTTGTCTTAAATGGGCAATCTCCTGCTCTGAGATCACAACCTCCCACAAGGAGAAACAACCTTACCATATCTACTTTGTCAAGTCTTCTGAGAATGTTGAATGTTTCGATAAGGTCACTTCTTAATCGTCTACATTCTGAGGACAGGCTCAACCTCCTCAACCTCTCCTCATAAGACAGTCCATTCATCCCTGAGATAAACCTAGTAAACATCTTATCTGTTGAACTTGAATGCTAACTTTTTGTGATTTATGTACAAGGACTCCCAAATCCCTCTGCTCTGTAGCCATCTGTAGTCTGTTGCCATTTAAATACCATTCAACTCCTCTATGCTTCCTCCAAATTGCATAATCTCACATTGTCTGCATTATAATCCATTTGCCAAGCTTTTGCTCACTCACTTAACCTGTCTGTATTCCTCTGTAGATACTTTGCCTTCCCATCTATTATTGTGTCATCTGCAAACTTGGCTAAAGCACAGCTCATTAACATGTATTGAACTACTTGTGGCCCCAGCACTAATCTTTGTGACCCTCCACTAATTACAGGTTGCCATCCTGAAATGCTTTCCCATAATCCCAATTCTCTGTCTTCTGTTAGTTAGCCATTTTTTTTTAACACCCAATGCATGAGCTTTTATTAAACAGTCTAATGTGTGGTACTTTATCAAATGCCTGCTGGAAATCCAAACATTGTACTGTATGTATACACGTGAAGAAGTTCCATTTGAATTCCTTATTGATTTCTTCATAACTATTTTTTATTGATGACCTCTAGATGTGCAGTTCCCCACAAGGAAAAGCAGTCTCACCGTATTCTATCAAAACATGTAATAATTTTAAATATCTATTTCTGATCACCCCTCAACCTCCCTTTACAACATAGAATAGTAAGCACAGGAACAGGCCATTCGCCCCACCATTTTTGCACCAACCATTGTTGCCATTCTAAACTAATCCCATCTGCCTGCATACGGTCCATATCCCTTTATTCCTTGCCTGTTCATCTGTCTGTCTAATGCCTCTTAAAACATTGTTGATGTATCTGTTTCTACAGTCTCCCTTGGCAGCATGTTCCAGGCACCTACCACAATGTGTCAAAAGATTTTCCTCGCACTTATCCTTTAAATTTTTCCCTCTCACCTTAAACCTATGCCTCCTAGTATTTGCATTTCCACCCAAGGAAAAAGATCCTGACTGTCCATGCCTCGCATAATTTTATACTTTGAGTTTCTTTCTGAAAAATCAGCCTTCAGTGTTTGCTGTGGAAGTGGTCAAATGTTTTATAAAAGATTCTTGGCGAGTGGGAATTTGCTGGGGTGTGCGAGCATCGATCTTGCTTGATTTCACTGCACATTAAGTTGGTGTAAAACACCCAAAAAGCATCAACATCTGTCAGGTTTCTACCAGGTGAATCTGATATAAAATCCACCTCGATACAAATTCCAACCCCACAATCGCTGTAGAATGAATACGCTCAGGGACTGAAAGACCCCAAGCTTTCCCATTCACTGACCCTCCAGTGCCTGCCATCAAATGAAGCCTCCTGTTCCTCTTTCCTCCCTCCCACGATATAACCACTCTCATTGTTCCATATTAATTTGTATCTGCCAATCCCACTAACCTTCCATTTGCTCCTGGAGTCTTTTACAGACCACCTTTTATAGTTCATGGAACCTCCTAACAAAGTGTTGAAAATAAATTGGGAGAATGTGTTCCTTATGACAAAGTCCTAATCATCTCTACAGCTACAGTTGACCCTGAGGTCACTCCACCACTCTAATTCTTTGCAAACAATTGATATCTTCAGGAATGGAGAGATTTGCTTAATGATACCAAATGAATGGAAATTTACTTTTCTCACTGAGGGGGTAATTTGACATTAAACACCCAGTAAGAGAGAACATTAAGCAAATATATCAGCAGAAACACAAACGCAATGTGCATCTTTTCAGAATTGATTAATCTTTTCCAGTGAGCTTCTATTGTTTAACAAAACATAATCTTCTAGCGTTAAACATACCCCCTTTAGAGTCTCTGCTTATCAATCATAAATGACCATTGTGACCTGTCAGTGCACAAATTAAAAGATGCTTTTGAGGAAGGGTCACCAGACCTGAAGTGTTAACTCTGATTTCTTTTCACAGATGCTGCCAGACTAGTTGAGCTTTTCCAACAACTTTTTTTTGTTTATAGAAGAACTGTACCCTGTTCGTTGTGCATGGCAACAAATATCTTTGGTTCACATTTCCTCGTCTGCATGGGATAGGAAATGCTACCTGTACATAAGCACATTATTAGAATCTGTCTTTGGATCAAACCAATTTGAAACATCTATGGTTTCACACAAGCAGAAGGCCATTCTCTTTGGTATTGATGTACAGATCATTCTGCTATAACACGGTTTTATTAACGCAAATTTGCTATAATGTGATTGACAAATTGGGGACCTGTTTCTAAAGCACCAACTTTTAAAACGTGTGTTGGCTGTAATAATGATTATATCCCATAATAATGATTAAATGCTGTTTCTAAAGCACAATTCTATAACAAGAACACAACCTTTGCATTCCAGAAAAACTACCTGTACATAAAACCCAGAGACTGTGTGTGTCAGAAATGAACCATAATACTGTAATTCTGTATTCAGTGGATTCACAGACCGGAACTACGGATTTGCTTGTCTTTCATTTGGTGGATTTTCTTTATATTTGACTCCCAGCCTGCATTAATAGGATTACAACTCTGACCAATGAGCCTTCATTGATGGAAAACATTACCTACAGAATACAACCAGTCTGAATCAATGAAGATGTGATTCCAGAAAGCAAGTTTATGTTTGATATGATGCTTATTGTCATCTTAGTTTGAATTTCTGATCATCTGCTAATTGGATACAATGTTGGTTAATTAACACAACAAACAGCACAAAAGTGCTGAATCCTATCAAGAGAGAGATGCATTAAACATTATTTAATATGGAAAGAGGTATATAAACTAAAGCCTGACCTAAAACGGGTATTTCACTACTTCATCTTATGGAGGATCAGCAATCTCTAAAACAGGCCATTCTGTCCAAATGGTACTTCCTGGGGATCAGAAATACCAGCCGTGGTCAGCTCAACAACAGCTCAACTAAATGGCTATTCTTCAGCTGCACAGCATTGAAGATTCTCAATCACTGTCCAGAGCTATTGGTTTCTCCCCCTCTAGGCTCAGCAATTCTAAATAAAGTAGTCTGTGTAATTTTGTTTTACTTTTTGAAAGTGAGCATCACTGGCAAGATCACCATTTATTGCCCATCTCAAACTGTGCTTGAGCTGAATGATTTGCTTGGTCATTTCAGAGGGCTATTCAGAATCAACTACATTGCTGAGAGTCTGAAGTCAAATGCAGGCCAGATCAGGTAAAGAAGGCAAATTTCTTTTTCTTAAAAACATTTGTGAACCAGATGGGTATTTACAAAAACTGATGATAGTGTCATGGTCACCATTGTTTTATTTTCCATTGCTTTATTAATTTAATTTAAATTCCACAAGCTGCTGTAGTGGGGTTGAACCCATGATCTAAAATGCTAACCTGGGCTTCTGAATGGCCAATTCAGTGACATTATCATCATATCACTGTATTTCCCAGTGACCAGTTCACTGTCCTGTACGGTAACATTTCAGATTGTGGACTAAGCATGAATCATCCTGAAGGAAATGGCTGAGTTTCACAGCATCAAATGACTGACTCTAAACAACTGACGTGCAAACTGTCAACTGCGATCAAAGTCTTAAAAAAAATTATTTAACACTCTGCGAGTGAACCAGCTATTTCATGGTTTTTAATATCTCATTTCTTTGTTGACTCATCATAGTTTGTAATTTGTAGAAGAAATCCGATATTAAGCTCTTATGGATTTTCCATAATTACATTAAAGAACAGTGCATATAGGGCCAGATTACTAACCTTTGGCACATCAATGCAACATTTTAAACCTAAACTAAGGATACTAGATGGTTAAGGTATTAAAAAACATTTTCTTTTAAAATGTTGCATGAGGTTTCATAATCAAAATAAGCTACAATGCAATCCGACTCTATGTCAGTGTGCCTGAACATCTCAGGGCCAGGTTTGTCAGTTCAATTATTCTGCTAAGTGTCAGGGATTTTCTGCTTAATTAAAGTTGGATTCTATTTTCTGCATTTCACTTTAAAGGTGGAAATCTCTGCAGGAAACACTACTGTTGATTTCACTTCATTTTTTTACAATCATCAGGCTTTATAATGCAAGGTTGATAAAATTCAAAGTGTTGCTTGAAAACAGAATCCAGTCCAATTTTTTTTTCAGTCTGGATCAGGTCTATGACAGTATAGAAGCAGAATACAGAAAGGAATGAAACAAAAGGATAGAAGGAACAGAACAGAATGACAGGGCTTTTCGTGTTCATTAGCACGGTTCTACCAGTTTCAAATGTTCAATTAAATCTCTGAGTTTACATAAGCATTGAATTAAAGCTGAAAAATCAGTCTAAATGCTATGGAATAATTTATAGAGACAATAGTTTCATTGTGGGCCTGTATAGCCATAGGGTTTAAACTGCCAAATGGCTAAATCTCATACTGCAGTTTTTGTTTAAATAAAATATTTAATTGCATGTTCTTCAAAATGCCTCCTCTATTAATGCTGGATTGAATGCAGATGTCAATGTTGGTGGCATCCTGCATGAAAGCTAAATGAAAAAGGTCAAAATCGCAGCTACAATCTTTCACTTCCACTCGAGCCAAGCAGTGTCTGTATTTGTGCATTTCAAGACTCAACAGAAAGTGAACTGGGAATGTATAGTTAATTCAAATCACATTTCAGCATTTACTAAGAGTTATAACTTTGCAAATATCACAAAGTTATTTAAAAATGATGTAGATCATTAGTCTATGCCAGGGCTGAATTTTTGTCAAAGTTTGGAGATGCCTTTCAGTCCATAAATGGCCACACTTAGGGATTTACTTGAAAGAAATTTTCCTCTGGCCCATTAATGGACCAGGAATAATTCATGCCCTCCCTGCTGAGATGTGGAGGAGCCAGTGTTGGACTGGGGGAGACAAAGTTAAAAATCAAACCTGGTGTTGTGTGATTTTTAATGAACTCCCTGCTGAGGTCAGCTTTTACCATTTCACAAGGAATCAAAAAGATCCCAAGCACCATTTCTGTCTAGTGGATGAGATTTTGCAAATCCATCAAAGTCGTGCCAAATTTGGAAGCTGATGAGGAAAGCGGAAAGCCTCCTGAAGCAGTGGAACATTTTAACAGTAATGTGCTTAGTTTCTTCACATCTTCAACTTCATTATTAAGTGCTCTACTATAATGTAGATGTGTTAATAATTCATTTTATGGATTATCTTTTACAGGTGAGTTGAACTTCAGACTGATCAACCTCTTGTATTTGTTTACAATGCATTGCAGTGCCTTTTCAAAGAAAACATCCTAATGCAGTGAAATCATGTATCAAATGATGTGTCAGCTTGTGCTACTACCTTTTTCTACTGTGCTTTAATTGATTTAAAAAGCCAATTTTTGACACTTGAAAAATGTCAAACCATGTGCTTTCTGACATAGATTGATATAAGCACATGTTCTTTCCCTGTCAGACAGCAGTCTATTTGTACAACTGTGGCCATGGGCAATGCTTCACTGAGTTTCAATGAATTTCAGCTAAATTTGTAGAAAGGAATGAATGATAATTTCAAGAAGTTGTAAAGCAACTTATGCCTTTGTTGTGGTTTCTGGTTTGCCAACATAACCTTATAGGGTTACAAATATCACAAGGTTTCTTTCACATGCAAGAATGCTTTTTTTCTCAAGTATCAATAAAATGATTCTTTTTATATATTCACCCAGGAAAAGGATTTGGAGAATAATACAACTTATGCGAAGCATGTTAATATCCAAAAGCATTTTGAGATCAAGAAAGAAGTGGTGTTTTGTCTTTGGAAGAGTATTAAGTCCCCATGGCCCAATGATATCTACCTCAGGTAACTGAGAGAGGCAAGAGAGGCGATTGTTGCAGCCTTGACCAAGACCTTTGTATCCTCTCCAGTCAAGAAAGTACTGGAGTACTGGAGAGGGGCAAATGTTGTTCCTCTATTCAAGGAGGAAAATAGGGATAATCCAGGAAAATACAGATTGGTGAGACTCACATCAGTGGTTGGGAAGCTATTGAAGAGAATTCTTAGGAATAGGATTTACACGGATTTGGAAAAACACAATCTAATTAGGGACAATCAGCATGGATATGTGCAGGGCATGTCTTGTCTTACCAACTTGATTTAATTTTTCAAGGAGGTGATGAAGGTGATTGATGAGGGTGGGGCAGTGGATGTTGTCTATGTGGATTTTAGGAAGGCTTTTGACAAGATCCCTCATGGTAGTTTCATCCCGAAGATTTAGATTTATGGGATCCACGGTGACTTGACCGCGTGGATTCAGAATTGGCTTGCCAACAGAAGGCAGAAAGTAAAGGTGGAAGGGTGTTTTGCTGGCTGGAGGTCCGTGATTAGTGATGTCCTGCAGAGATCTGATCTGGGACATCTGCTGTTTGTGACATGTATAAATGACATGGATGAAAACGTAGATGGGTGGGTTAGTAAGTTTGCCAATAGTGCAAAGAACAGTGGTTCGTGTAGAAAGTTTTCAAATGATATAGATCAGTTGCAGATATGGGTGGAAAAATGGCAGATGGAGTGTAATCCAGAGAAGTGTGAGGTGCTGCACTTTGTGACATCAAATGTTAAGGAAAAGTATACAATTAATGGCAGGAACCTGAAAAATATTGTTGTACAGAGGGATCTTGGGGTTAAACTCCATAGTTCTCTGAAAGTGGCCAAGTAAGTAGACAGAGCTGAAAATGTGTTGCTGGAAAAGCGCAGCAGGTCAGGCAGCATCCAGGGAACAGGAGAATCGACGTTTCGGGCATAAGTCCTCATTCCTGAAGAAGGGCTTATGCCCGAAACGTCGATTCTCCTGTTCCCTGGATGCTGCCTGACCTGCTGCGCTTTTCCAGCAACACATTCTCAGCTCTGATCTCCAGCATCTGCAGACCTCACTTTCTCCTCAAGTAAGTAGATAGGGTAGTAAAGAAGGTGTATGGCATGGGAATTCACTACAAGAGTCAAGATGTTGCAGCTTTATAAGAGCTTGGTTCAGCCACACTTAGAGTATTATGTTTAATTCTGGTCATCACATTACAGGAAGGATGTGGAGGCTTTGAAGAGGATACAAAAAGGTTTACCAGGATGCTGCCTGGATTAGAAGGTATGAGCTATAGCGACAATCACATTACAGGAAGGATGTGGAAGCTTTGAAGAGGATACAGAAAGTTTACCAGGATGCTGCCTGGATTAGAAGGTATGAGCTATAGCGACAGGCTAGAAAATCTGGGGTTGTTTTCTCTGGACCTATGCAGGCTGAGAGGAGACTTGATAGAAGTATATAAAATTAAGATGCATCGATAGGGTTGACAGTCTGTACCTTTTGCCAGAATTGAAATATCTAAAACTAGGGGGCATGCATTTAAGGTGAGAGGGAGAAAGTTCAAAGGAGAGGTGAGGGGCAAGTTTTTTATCCAGAGAGTGGTAAGAGTCTGGAATGTGCTGCTGGGGTGGTGGTGGAGGCATTTACAATTGGGGTGTTTAAGGGACCTTTCGATAAGCGCATGAATATGAAAGGATTGGAGGGATATGGATGATGGACAGGCAGAAGGGATTAGTTTAATTTGGCATCATGTTCGGTACAACATCGTGGGCTGATGGGTCTTTTCCGTGGGCTATATAGAGTCATAGATTCATAGAGATGTACAGCATGGAAACAGACACTTCGGTCCAACCCATCCATGCCGACCAGATATCTCAGACCAATCTAGCCCCACCTGCCAGCGCCCAGCCCATATCCCTCCAAACCCTTTGTATTCATATACCCATCCAATTGGGTATATTTCCAAATGCCTGTTAAATGTTGCAATTGTACCAGCCTCCACCACATCCTCTGGCAGCTCATTCCACTTATGTACCACCCTCTGCATGAAAAAGTTGCCCCTTCGGTCTCTTTTATATCTTTCCCCTCAATAATTTCTCCTTTGAATCCTCCCACTTCATCCAGACGAAAGGGTAGCCATATGCCCATCTCTTTGTCGGTTACGTGGGAAAGTCCATCTTCCACAGTTACACCGGCACCATTCCCCACCTTTTCCTCCACTACATTGATGACTGTATCGGTGCATATTCGTGCACCCGCAAACAGGTTGAACAGTTCAAATCTAATTAACTTCGCCAGCACATTCTACCCCGACCTTAAATTCACCTGGACCATCTCAGACACCGCCCTTCCCTTCCTGGATCTCTCCATCTCCATCAACGGTGACCGACTCAACACAGACATCTTCGACGAACTCACCGACTCCCACAGCTAGCTGGACTACATCTATATTTCCATCCCACCCCTACCCGTTTTCCGTATAGACCATTCTCTCTGTGACTCCCTCGTCAGATCCATGCCCCCGACAACCCACCTTCCCTCCCAGCACCTTCCCCTGCCACCGCAGGAATTGCAAAATCTGCATTCTCTTCTCCCCCCGCACCTTTCACATCCAATAGGGTTTTAAGTGCACTGTCACACATGTCATTTACTGTATCTGTTGCTCCCGATGCGGTCTCCTCTACACTGGAGAGATAGGATGCCTACTTGCAGAACATCTCTGCCTCACCTGCACCAATCAACCCCCACGCCCATACCAGAACACTTCAACTCCCCATCCCACTCCGCCAAGGATGTGCAGGTCCTGGGCCTCCTCCATCACCAAACCCCAACCACACAACACCTGAAAAAACACGCCTGATCTTCCGCCTTTGGACCGTCCAACCACACGGCATCAATATGGTTGTGGGCGGCACGGTGGCACAGTGGTTAGCACTGCTGCCTCACAGCGCCAGAGACCCGGGTTCAACTCCTGCCTCAGGCGGCTCTCTGTGTGCAATTTGCACATTCTCCCCGTCTCTGCGTGGGTTTCGTCCGAGTGCTCCGGTTTCCTCCCACAATGATTAACTGACAGCACTTCATTGTCGAAAAATGTGGCGCTGGAAAAGCGCAGGGGGTCAGGCAGCATCAGAGGAGCAGGAGAATTGGCGATTTGGGCATAAACCCTTCATCCTCTGGTGCTGCCTGACCTGCTGTGCTTTTCCAGCACCACACTCTCAACTCTGATCTCCAGCACCTGCAGTCCTCACTTTCTGCTCTCTACGTAAAGAACCTACCTCTGACATCTCCCCAAAACCTCCCTCCAATCACCTTAAAATTATGCCCCTTTGTGATAGCCATTTCCACCCTGGGAAAACATCTCTGACTATCCATTCCATCTATTCCTCTTAACATCTTGTAGACATCTATCAAGTCACCTCTCCTCCTTCTTTGCTCCAACGAGAAAAGCCCTATCTCCCTCAACCTTTCTTTATAAGACATGCCCTCCAGTCCAGGCAGCATCCTGCTAAATTTCCTCTGCACCCTCTCTAAAGCTTCTACATCGTACCTATAATAGGGCAACCAGAACTGAACACAATATTCCAAGTGTGGTCTAACCAGGGCTTTATAGAGCTGCAAGCATTGGTTCTCGAGGATTTCTGGTTCAGAACTAATGAGCTGGAGTCTGAGTTTCGAACACTGTGACTCATCAGGGAGGGGAGAGTTACTTGGATGGCTCTTAAACTCAACCCCCCTGCTAATGAAAACCAACACACCACACACCTTCTCAACAACCTATCAACTTCGGTGACAACACTGAGGAATCTATGATATGGACCCCAAGATCCGTCTGTCTCTCCACACTGCCAAGCATTTTGTCTTTAACTCTGCAATCTACATTCAAGTTTGACCTTCCAAAGTGAATCACTTCACATTTTTCCAGGTTGAATTCCATCTGCCACTTATCAGCCCAGCTCTACAACCTGCCAATGTCCCATTCCAACAGACAACAGCCCTCCACATTATCCACAACTCCACTAATCTTTTGTGTCATTAGCAAACTTACTAACCCATCCTTTCACTTCCTCATCCAAGTCATTTATAAAAATCACAAAGAGCAGATGTCCCAGATCCGATCCCTGCGGAACATTAGTTACTGTGCTCTAGGCTGAATACTTTCCATCTACCACCACCCTCTGTCTTCTGTGGGTGAGCCAATTCTGTACCCAGATTTCCCTATATCCCATGCCTCCATACTTTCTGAATCAAAGTGTCGCAGAACTGAGACAAGCCCTCTAACTAGGCTGCCTCTGCACCCATGGGTCTAGATTAGAGTGGTGCTGGAAAAGCACAACAGTTCAGGCAGCATCCGAGGAGCAGTAAAATCTGCAGGCTGAGAGGAGACTTGATAGAAGTATATAAAATTAAGATGCATCGATAGGGTTGACAGTCTGTACCTTTTGCCAGAATTGAAATATCTAAAACTAGGGGGCATGCATTTAAGCTGAGAGGGAGAAAGTTCAAAGGAGAGGTGAGGGGCAAGTTTTTTATCCAGAGAGTGGTAAGAGTCTGGAATGTGCTGCTGGGGTGGTGGTGGAGGCATTTACAATTGGGGTGTTTAAGGGACCTTTCGATAAGCGCATGAATATGAAAGGATTGGAGGGATATGGATGATGGACAGGCAGAAGGGATTAGTTTAATTTGGCATCATGTTCGGTACAACATCGTGGGCTGATGGGTCTTTTCCGTGGGCTATATAGAGTCATAGATTCATAGAGATGTACAGCATGGAAACAGACACTTCGGTCCAACCCGTCCATGCCGACCAGATATCTCAAACCAATCTAGCCCCACCTGCCAGCGCCCAGCCCATATCCCTCCAAACCCTTTGTATTCATATACCCATCCAATTGGGTATATTAAATGTTGCCTCTTAAATGTTGCAATTGTACCAGCCTCCACCACATCCTCTGGCAGCTCATTCCACACACGTACCACCCTCTGCATGAAAAGGTTGCCCCTTCGGTCTCTTTTATATCTTTCCCCTCAATAATTTCTCCTTTGAATCCTCCCACTTCATCCAGACGAAAGGGGTAGCCATACGCCCATCTCTTTGTCGGTTACGTGGGAAAGTCCATCTTCCACAGTTACACCGGCACCATTCCCCACCTTTTCCTCCACTACATTGATGACTGTATCGGTGCATATTCGTGCACCCGCAAAGAGGTTGAACAGTTCAAATCTAATTAACTTCACCAGCACATTCCATCCCGACCTTAAATTCACCTGGACCATTTCAGACACCGCCCTTCCCTTCCTGGATCTCTCCATCTCCATCAACGGTGACCGACTCAACACAGACATCTTCTACGAACTCACCGACTCCCACAGCTAGCTGGACTACATCTATATTTCCATCCCACCCCTACCCACTTTCCGTATAGACCATTCTCTCTGTGACTCCCTCGTCAGATCCATGCCCCTGACAACCCACCTTCCCTCCCAGCACCTTCCCCTGCCACCGCAGGAATTGCAAAATCTGCATTCTCTTCTCCCCCCGCACCTTTCACATCCAATAGGGTTTTACGTGCACTGTCACACATGTCATTTACTGTATCTGTTGCTCCCGATGCGGTCTCCTCTACACTGGAGAGATAGGATGCCTACTTGCAGAACATCTCTGCCTCACCTGCACCAATCAACCCCCACGCCCATACCAGAACACTTCAACTCCCCATCCCACTCCGCCAAGGATGTGCAGGTCCTGGGCCTCCTCCATCACCAAACCCCAACCACACAACACCTGAAAAAACACGCCTGATCTTCCGCCTTTGGACCGTCCAACCACACGGCATCAATATGGTTGTGGGCGGCACGGTGGCACAGTGGTTAGCACTGCTGCCTCACAGCGCCAGAGACCCGGGTTCAACTCCTGCCTCAGGCGGCTCTCTGTGTGGAATTTGCACATTCTCCCCGTGTCTGCGTGGGTTTCGTCCGGGTGCTCCGGTTTCCTCCCACAATCCAAAAATGTGCAGGTTAGGTGAATTAGCCATGCTAAATTGCCCGTAGTGTTAGGTGAAGGGGTAAATGTAGGAGTATGGGTCTGGGTGGTATACGCTTCGGCGGGTCGGTGTGGACTTGTTGGGCCGAAGGGCCTGTTTCCACACTGTAAGTAATCTAAAAATCTAAAAATGTGGATTTCACCTGTTTCCTCATTTCCCCTCCACCCACCTTATCCCAGATCCAAATGTGGATTTCACCTGTTTCCTCATTTCCCCTCCACCCCACCTTATCCCAGATCCAACATTCTAGCTCAGCATTGTCCTCATGACCTGTCCTACCTGTCCATCTTCCTTCTCACCTATCCGCTCCACCCTCCTCTCCAGCCTATCACCATTACACCCACCTCTATCCACCTATCACACTCTCAACTACCTTCCCCCCATCCCCACACCCCTCCCATTTATCTCTCCACCCCTTCGGCTCACAAGCCTCATTCCTGATGAATGGCTTTTGCCTGAAAAGTCGATTCTCCTCCTCTGATGCTGCCTGACCTGCTGTGCTTTTCCAGCACCACACTCTCAACTCTGATCTCCAGCACCTGCAGTCCTCACTTTCTGCTCTCTACGTAAAGAACCTACCTCTGACATCTCCCCAAAACCTCCCTCCAATCACCTTAAAATTATGCCCCTTTGTGATAGCCATTTCCACCCTGGGAAAACATCTCTGACTATCCATTCCATCTATTCCTTTTAACATCTTGTAGACGTCTATCAAGTCACCTCTCCTCCTTCTTTGCTCCAACGAGAAAAGCCCTATCTCCCTCAACCTTTCTTTATAAGACATGCCCTCCAGTCCAGGCAGCATCCTGCTAAATTTCCTCTGCACCCTCTCTAAAGCTTCTACATCGTACCTATAATAGGGCAACCAGAACTGAACACAATATTCCAAGTGTGGTCTAACCAGGGCTTTATAGAGCTGCAAGCATTGGTTCTCGAGGATTTCTGGTTCAGAGCTAATGAGCTGGAGTCTGAGTTTCGAACACTGTGACTCATCAGGGAGGGGAGAGTTACTTGGATGGCTCTTAAACTCAACCCCCCTGCTAATGAAAACCAACACACCACACACCTTCTCAACAACCCTATCAACTTTGGTGACAACACTGAGGAATCTATGATATGGACCCCAAGATCCGTCTGTCTCTCCACACTGCCAAGCATTTTGCCTTTAACTCTGCAATCTACATTCAAGTTTGACCTTCCAAAGTGAACCACTTCACATTTTTCCAGGTTGAATTCCATCTGCCACTTATCAGCCCAGCTCTACAACCTGCCAATGTCCCATTCCAACAGACAACAGCCCTCCACATTATCCACAACTCCACTAATCTTTTGTGTCATTAGCAAACTTACTAACCCATCCTTTCACTTCCTCATTCAAGTCATTTATAAAAATCACAAAGAGCAGATGTCCCAGATCCGATTCCTGCGGAACATTAGTTACTGTGCTCTAGGCTGAATACTTTCCATCTACCACCATCCTCTGTCTTCTGTGGGTGAGCCAATTCTGTACCCAGATTTCCCTATATCCCATGCCTCCTTACTTTCTGAATCAAAGTGTCGCAGAACTGAGACAAGCCCTCTAACTAGGCTGCCTCTGCACCCATGGGTCTAGATTAGAGTGGTGCTGGAAAAGCACAACAGTTCAGGCAGCATCCGAGGAGCAGTAAAATCGACGTTTTGGGCAAAAGCCTTTCATCAGGAATGCAGTCATTGTTTTTACCTCGTTGATCTTAACCCTACTGCGAATCCTCTTGTAAGGATGCCTGCCTTGAAGAAGTTTTCCTCCTCTGAAAAGCTGTATTCCTGATGAAGGGCTTTTTGCCCGAAACATCGATTTTACTGCTCCACGAATGCTGCCTGAACTGCTGTGTTTTTCCAGCACCTCTCTAATCTAGACTCTGGTTTCCAGCATCTGCAGTCATTGTTTTTACCCCTTTTGCCTCTGCACCCATGTTTCCCACGTAGTTCATTATGTCTTGCAAACTGCACTGCAAACCCTGCACCAGCAAATGAAATATAAAAGCCTACATGGAATTTCTGGGTCAGTTGATTTCTGTGTTTCTGTGATTTATGTTCAATAAAATTCAAAGCATTCTCACTCAGGACAAACCAAAGAACAAAGAACAGTGCAGCACAGGAATAGGTTCCTCAGCCCACAAACTGCACCGACACATGACACCTTTCTAACCTAAACAAGTTTTGCCTCTGTGTAGACCGTGTCCTTTTATTCCCTGCTTATTCATATATCATTCATTCTGAGAATGTTCTACTTCTTCCAGAAATTTTCCATTTTCCTCATGAACTTTCAAATTTGGCATGATTTTAATAGATTTGCAAAGCGAAAATGGTGTTTGGGAAATTTTTTGTCCTTTATTAAATGGTGAAAGCTGATCTCAGCCAGGAGGGCATTAGCTACTCATGGATCTGTCACGATGCCTCTTAAAATGCCATCGCCAGGTAAATGATCAGTGCCTTACACATTAGCGTCAGAAGTGAAGGAATGAGTTGATTGTGGGATTTTAATGGAGCCATTTTGTCATCAGGCACCTGATCCAGTACAACTAACTCCATCTATACTTTTCCACTGCCTTCAGAAAGCAACACTGGTTATATTCTCTTCTACCATCTTCCATTGGGCAGAAGATATAAAAGTTTGAGTACAAATGCAAACAGATTCAAGAACAGTTTCTTCCCCTTTGTTATCAGACTTTTGAATGGACCTTTCAAATGTAAATTCTGCTCTCTCTCTCTCTCTCTCTCTCTGCACCTTCTCTGTGGCTGTAACACTGTATCCTGCACTCTGTTCTGCTACCCTGATACATTTTTGTATAGTTCAATCTGTTTGCATAGCACCCAAAACAACACTTTTCACTGTATCCTGGTCCATGTGACAACAGTAAATCAATGAATGAATCAATCAATTGCAAGTAAGCCAGGGATTCTATCAGTTGTCAAGGAACAGTATTACTCTTCAAACAACTAAACTGAAATACCCTCACTGAGAAATGCAGAGCTAAACCAAGGAAATTAGATTAGATTGACATCATGCATAGACTGCAAGGTAAAGACTTAGAAAGAAAGATGGAATGGGAGAAATGACAAAAACTTAGTCCAATGTGACAATGTCCTGACGGAATGAAACTCCACATTCATGAAATTAAACTTTTAGGGCTAAAGAGGCTGTTTAACAGAAATTATTACTTATCATGTAGTTAAAAGTTCACTTACACCTGAATGCACCAGACTTGCGTTCTGCATTTTATCACAGAAAAACCATTAGTTTATTGGTTAATGATCGCAACGAATTTGACTTATTATAAGCTATCTACAGACTGAAGATAAATCAGGTTACAAACTAAAAAAAAGTAGAAGATTTTTAAAAATCAAATTGAGAATGATGTGAGCAAGCATTGGTTCCTTGAGGAATTCTGGTTCAGAGCTGATGAGCTGGAGTCTGAGTTTCAAATACTGTGACACATCATGAAGGGGAGAGTTACCTGGATATTGTGTTTCAGGAGGTAGTCACACCCCTGAAAGTCAGTCAGTGGTCAGG
The DNA here is from genome assembly GCF_004010195.1 of Chiloscyllium plagiosum. Lineage (NCBI taxonomy): Eukaryota > Metazoa > Chordata > Chondrichthyes > Orectolobiformes > Hemiscylliidae > Chiloscyllium > Chiloscyllium plagiosum. Next base: position 1,636,184 of record NC_057743.1, read on the forward strand.
GACAGGAGGGTGTGAGGGAGAGTGACCGAGAAGGTAGTGCCAAAGGAACAGTGACTACAGGGAGAATTAACAAACTGACCTTGGCACCATGGTATAGGGAAGAAAACCAAAACGTATTTGTAATTGGGGATAATATAGTTAGGAGACTAGACACTGTTGGCTATGGCCAGGATGAAGGGTGGTGTCTGGGATCTGGATATCTCATCTGGGATGCAGAGGAGTGGAAAAGGAAAGTTCTAGTTGTCATGATCTCTGTAGGTACCAATGATATAGGTGGAAGGAGGTTCTATTGAGGGAATCTGAGCAGCTTGGGGCAAAATTAAAAACCAGAACCAAAACCTCTTACTACCTGAGCCACAAGTCAATTTGCACAGGGTTGACAAGATTAAAGAGATAAATGCATGGCTTAAGGATTCTTTGAGAGGAACAGATTTGAACTCATGGGACATTGGCTGTAGTATTGGGGAAGGAGGGAGCTGTTCCAATGAGATGGGCTCCATGTAGCACCAGAGTCCTGGTGAATCGCATAACTTGAGCAGTGAATAGCGCCTCAAACAAAATATACAGTAGGTGAGGGAAGTGGATTCCAGTTGCACAGAAACTATGGATAAAGCTAAATCACCAGAGTTTATTAAATTTTTCAGAGCAAGTAATAGGTCAGAGACTATGGAAAGGGTCAGCAATCTAACTTCAGGCACAACAGACAATGATGAGGAATGGGAGGCAGTCAATGCAGGACTAAGGGTGTTGTACTTAAACACACACAGTATACAAGAGGTTGTAATGCAGACTGCAATTGGGAGGTACAATCTTGCGGGTAACACAAAGACTCTGGCTGTAAGGTGATCAGGGCTTAGAACCAAACCACTCTCCCCACCGATCTATCACTGTTATCCCGCACCCCACCTATTGTCTTCCAGCTACTTTCCCCCCAGCCCCACCTCCTATTTATCTGTCAGCCCCCTTCTCCCTCCACATTCCTGATGAAGGACTTATACCTCAAACATCGACTCTCCTGCTCCTCAGATGCTCCCTGACCTGCTGTGCTTTTACAGCACCACACTTTACAATCTGAAGATGTGTGCGCTATCAAAGGGGCAGGCAGATGGGCAGAGGGAGAGGGGTACCTTGTTTGCAAGCAATGAAATGAAATTGATAACATGCAATGATATGGAGATGGAAGGCGTAGAATCTGTTAGATTGAATTTGAGGAATTACAAAGGATAAAAACCCTGATGGCAGTTAAATATAGGTCTCTTAGCAGTAGTCAGGATGTGGAGACCATAAATCAAGAGATAGAAAAGACATGTAGAAAGTTTTAATTACAATAATCAGGAGGACTCCAACAAGCAGGTGGACTGGGAAAATCAAATTGGCAGTGAATGCCAAGAAAAGGAATTTGTGGAATGTCTACCAGATGGGTTTTTTTGGAGCAGTTTGTGATAGAGCCCACTAGGGAACAGGCAGTTCTAGATTTGGTAATGTTTAATGAGGCAAACTCAATTAAGGAGCTTAAGGCAAAGGAATCCCGGGGGGACAGTGATCATAATATGATAGAATTCACCCTACAGTTTGAGAGAGAGATGAAATCTAATTTAACTGGATGACATTCAGTAATGATAACTAAAAAGGCCTGAGGAAGGAACTGGCCAGAGTTGATTGGAAGGGGAGCCGAGCAAGGATGACAATGGAGTAACAATGACAGGAATTTCTGAGGTAATTCAGGAGGCACAACAGAAAATCATTCCAAAGACAAACAAACATACGAAGAGCAGGATGAGACAATCATGGCTGACAAGGGAAGTCGGGGACAATATAAAAGAAAAAGAAAATGCTTACAATGTCGTGAAGATTATTGGGAAGCTTTTAAAAACTAGCAAAGGTTAACTGAAAAGCAATAATGGGGGAGAAGATGAAATATGACTTAAGTACATAATTCGTTGAAGTTTGCGTCACAGGGTGATTAAAAAGGCAGTTGGCATGGTTGCCTTCAGTGCTAGTTCTTTGAGTACAGGAGTTGGGAAGTGATGTCGTGATTGTATAGGACATTGGTGAGCCCTATTCTGGAGTACTGTCTCTAGTTCTGGTCTCCCAGTTATAGAAAGGATATTATTAAGCTGGAAGGGTTGAGAAGAGATTTACCAGGATGTTGCCAGGTATGGTTTGATTGAGTTAAAAAGAAAGGCTTGATAGGCTGGGACTTTTTTCACTGGCATATAGGAGACTGAGCGGTGACCTTATAGAAGTTTATAAAATAATGAAGGGTATAGATAGAGTTAATGGTAGCTGACTTTTGCCTAGGATGAGGTATTTCAAGACTAGTAGGCACCTTTTTAAGGTGAGAGGAGAGAGATTTAAAACAAAGAGGCAAATTATTTACATTGGGTGGTTCGCATGTGGAATGAATTTCCTGACAAAGTGGTGAATGTGGGTATAATTATAATGTTTAAAAGGCATTTGTATAAGTTCATGGACAGGAAACATTTGGAGGGATATGGGCCAGGAGCAGGCAGGTGTAAGTAGTTTAGCTCAGCATGGAATGGTTGGACTAAAGAGTCTGTTTCCGTGCTGATGACTCGGAGGATAAGCTAGCGAGTAATATACAAGAAGATTCAAAGAATTTTATTTGATATTTAAAAGGTAAGAGAATGGCAAGAGTGAATATTGGACCACTGGAAAATAAGGCTGCAGAAATTGTAATGGTGAAGAAGAAAATGGTAGAGGAACTGAACAGGTACTTTGTGTCAGTTTTCAAATAGAAGACACCAGCAGCAAACCAGAACTTCAAGACAGTCAGGGGGCACAAGTGAGTGTGGTGTTCATCATTAAGGAGAAGATGCTGGGGAAGCTGAAAGGTCTGACGGTGGATAAATCACGGGGACTAAGTGGATTATATCCCAGAGTTCTGAAGGAGATAGCTGAGGAGATTGTAAAGACATTGTTCGTGATCTTTTAGGAATCACTGGTGTCAGGGATGGTTCCTGAGACATGGAGAATGGCTAACGTAACACCCCTGTTTAAGAAGGGAGATTGTGTGGGATACTCTTCACAGGGTCAGTGTAGATTCAATAAACTGAATGGCCTGCTTCTGTGTTGTAGGGATTTCATGATTCTATAGCTCCCTCAGTTTCAACTCTCAGAGTGTACACTCCTGTTCCTGACAGCCAGGTTTCCCTGATTTGGATTAGATAAATAACCCCAATTGAGGAACTCATATTCTGTGGAGGTCCACCTGGCTGACCTCATTACAGTCACTATAACCTTCCCCCTCTGAGTCTTAGGACAAAGGCCATTTCTTTTTCTCACAGCTCTTCCAGTGCCATTTCAGCACTGGGTCAGATTCCTCTAACTCTGCCTCTGATTGGGGTGGTGTGTGACACACAGTAGCTCACCTCTTGCACCTGGAACATCTTGGAAGATATCCATTCCGTTCTTCAGGTGGCAAAGGTGTTGACAAAGGCAACATTTGCTGCGTCCATCTCAGATTCCGAAAGATCTTCAACACTTGATGGGGAGGGAGAACCAACAATTTCCAGAACAGTCAAAAAGGCTGTCAAGGAGCCAGGCATGATTTGGTCCCACACTGTTTGCAATTTTTCAGCTCCATGTGCTTGTGCAGGACTGTCATACCTACCTGAACTTTATGTGTCACTGGGCTTGACCTTACATGGACCACGCCTCTTACCTATGCAGGGCCATTCTTGTAATTCCTACACCAAACGTCATTCCCTGAAGTAAACTTTCTCTCACTTAGCAGAGTCTTGTGCCTGCCATTAGCGTTCCTGATGCCATTTCACCTCCCCACACAAATCTGGGAAGATCAGATTTAACCTGGTGTGGAGTCTTCTTCCCATTAGCAACTCTGCTGGAGCTATCCCTATAGTTGCATAATGGTTGGTCCTATAATCAAATAGGAATTAGTGCTTTTCAGTTTGTAGCAAAGCTGTAGGCCATTTCTTTAAGCCTGCCTTCAAATTTTGGATTGCTCTATCTACCAGACAATTGGATGGTGAATGGTATGAGCTGCTCTCGTATGTCAAATACCATTCAACTTTAGGAAATACTCAAACTCCTTGTTGGTAAACAATGGCCCATTATCTGTGACTAACACTTCTGGCAGTTCATGTTTTCCAAAAGATGCACACAATTTTTTTTATTGTCCACATGTTTGACAAATGAACTCTCCTGCATGTCCATTCACTTTGATGACGAAGAACATTGAGCCTATGAAAGGACATGCATAGTTGACAAAGACCCCACCACCAGGGATATATTTCCCTCCCCACCCCTTTCCGCCTTCCGCAAAGACCGTTCCCTCCGTGACTACCTGGTCAGGTCCACGCCCCCCT
>NC_057743.1:1640810-1701092 GCF_004010195.1 Chiloscyllium plagiosum
TGCGTTGTAATTACCTGGCGCTCCTCTGAAGCGACTTTGTTGGCAGGAAGGTCAGGATGCGTTCCACCACCTCCGCCACGTTGCTCAGTACCGAGCTCCCGCTCCTTAAGTGCGCGATGTCCATCGCTCCTGAGCCGCAGCGTCACAGGCGAGACCGCGGCCTGACCCTCCAGCTTCCGATGGAGGCCTCGGATTGAGCCCGGTCACGTGGGCAGACATGACGTACCAGTCTGCGGGGCGGAAGTCAAGTGCATCCTGCGGGGCGATGGTCCATCCTGCGGGGCGGAAGTCAAGTGCATCCTGCGGGGCGGAAGTCAAGTGCATCCTGCGGGGCGATGGTCCATCCTGCGGGGCGGAAGTGCCACCAACCAAGGAACTGATCATAACCTCACACTGTGTCGGGAGGTTCGGCGTCGATGAAGTGTGGAGCTTTCGACAGCAGATCAGGCAGCATCTGAGGAGCAAGAAAGTCGACGTTTCGTGCTTAACCCTTCACCAGGATTGCATGACCTGCTGTGTTTTTTTCCCTAGCACCACACTTTATCGTCTCTGACTTCTCCAACATCTGCAGTCCTCATTATCTTCTAGGGAGGGTTGGGTCCAAAGGAACAATTGTATCTGCGTTGGAAAACGGAGTCTGATCCCAAAACCACCGTCCAGAATCCCGAATTTCCCATGCACAAAGCCATGTTCACTATCCCTAGTCAGTCCTTGCCTTTCAACTACACCAACATTTTTTACAAACCCACCGACTCCCACAGCTACCTGGGTACACCTCTTCCCACCCTACCTCCTGCAAAAATGCTATCCCGAAGATGAGGCGCTTTTCCTCCAACCGTCGTGTTGCCATGGTCTGGCGATGGAGGAGTCCAAGGACCTGCATGTCCTTGGTGGAGTGGGAGGGGAAGTTAAAGTGTTGGGCTACGGGGTGGTTGGGTTGGTTGGTCCAGGGTTTGGTTAAGAAAAAGAAGGAAGCATATGTAAGATATAGACAGGACAGATCAAATGAATCCTTAGAAGAGAATAAAGGCAGTAGATGTATACTTAGGAGGGAAATCAGAACGACATAAAGGGGACATGAGATAGCTTTGGCAAATAGAACTAAGAGAATCTAAAGGGATTTTACAAATACATTAAGGACAAAAGGGTAACTAGGGAGAAAATAGGGCCCCTCAAAGATCAGCAAGATGGCCTTTGTGGGGAACTGCAGAAAATGGGGGAGATACTAAACGAGTATTTTGCATCAGTATTTACTGGGAAAAGGATGTGGAAGATATAGAATGTAGGGAAATAGATGGTGACACCTTGCAAAATGTCAATATTACAGAGGATGAAGTGCTCGATGTCTTGAAACGCATAAAGGTGGATAAATCCCCAGGACCTGATCAGGTATACCCGAGAACTCGGTGGGAAGCTAGAGAAGTGATTGCTGGGCCTCTTGCTGAGATATTTGTATCATCAATAATCACAGGTGAGGTGCCAGAAGACTGGAGGTTGGCAAATGTGGTGCCACTGTTGAAGAAGGGTGGTAAGGATAAGCCAGGGAACTATAGACCAGTGAGCCTGACCTCGGTGGTGGGCAAATTGTTGGAGGAAATCCTGAGGGACAGGATGTACATGTATTTGGAAAGGCAAGGACTGATTATGGATAGTCAACATAGTTTTGTGCATGGGAAACCATGTCTCATAAACTTGCTTGAGTTTTTTTGATGAAGTAACAAAGAAAATTGGTGAGGGCAGAGCAGTACATGTGATCTATGGTAAGGACTTCAGTAAGGCGTTCGACAAGGTTCCCTATGGGAGACTGACTAGCAAGGTTAGATCTCATGGAATACAGGGAGAACTAGCCATTTGGATACATAGCTGGCTCAAAGGTAGATGGTAGAAGGTGGTGGTGGAGGGTTGTTTTTCAGACTGGAGGCCTGTGACTAGTGGAGTGCCACAAGGATCGGTGCTGGGTCCACTACTTTTTGTCATTTACATAAATGATTTGGATGTGAGCAGAAGAGGTACAGTTAGTAAGTTTGCACATGACACCAAACTTTGAGGTGTTGTGGACAGTGAAGAGGTTTACCTCAGATTACAACAGGATCTGGACCAGATGGACCAATGGGCTGAGAAGTGACAGATGGAGTTTAATTCAGATAAATGCAAGGTGCTGCATTTTGGGAAAGCAAATCTTAACAGGATGTTGCCAGGGTTGGAGGATTTGAGCTATCAGGAGAGGCTGAACAGGCTGGGGCTGTTTTCCCCAAAGCACCAAAGGCTGAGGGGTGACCTGAGAGATGTATACAAAATTATGGGGGGCATGGATAGGGTAAATAGACACACTCTTTTCCTGGGGTCGGGTAGTCCAGTACTAGAGGGCATAGGTTTAGTGTGAGAGGGGAAAGATATAAAAGAGACCTAAGGGGCAACTTTTTCACACAGGGGGTGGTACGTGTATGGAATGAGCTGCCAGAGGATGTGGTAGAGGCTAATGCAATTGCAACATTTAAAAGGCATTTGGATGGGTATATGAATAGGAAGGGTTTGGAGGGATATTGTCCAAGTGCTAGCAGGTGGGACTAGATTGGATCGGGATATCTGGTCGGCATGGACGGGTTGGACCAAAGGGTCTGTTTCCATGCTGTACATCTCTATGACTCTATGATTCTAAATGAGGGGGAGCTGGTGATGGTAATTTTTGACCTTGTTCGTACTCTAGGCAGTCGCCACCAACACGGTTATGTATGCATCTAATTCAAATATGGCTGTCAAACCTTCTTTGTATATCTGGGTATATTCATGCTCTGCATTAGCCGAAGTCCTAGATGTATAAGCTATTAGGTATTCTTCTCCACTGAGCCTCTTATGAGCTGAAACATCCCAATGCCTTACAGGGAAGCCTTGCACATCAGTACCAGATCTCACTTTGGATCATAGTGTGTCAACACCTGAGAAGGTGGTAGCTCCTTCTTTACTTCTCTGAAAGCTATGGCAAACTACACGACAATTTCCAACGCTGGTCCTTTTTTAAGAGCGAATGCAAACTTTCCAGATGGAGGCCAGGTTAAGTATGAATGTTTTGTTATAATTTACTAGCCCAAAGAAAGGCCTAAATGAGTACAGATGTGAGAGCCAGAGCACCTTTGATCATCCTGATTTTATCTTCCAATGGGTGTAACACTGTCCTATCGATTCTGTAAGCAAAGAAGGTTGACTGGAACATACATTTTCCCTTCTAAACCTGCCTAGGAGAAATATCCAAAGATAATGCCCAAGTTCTCTGAGTGTTACTTATTGGTCTTCCCTGTTATTAATAAATAATTTCAATAAATACCTAGGTCGATCTTATAAAATTATTTCCATCATCCACTGAAAAATTGCACAGGCTGACGATACCCCTACATGGCAGTCCATGAATTGGTACAAAACCTTATGGGTATTAAGTGTAGCACACTTCTGAAATCCTCATCTAAGCGCAATTGCAAGTAACTATGGCTCATGTCCAGCTTTATGAAAGACAGCAACCTGCCCCCCAGTTTTGCATGTAAGTGAGGGATTGGGCATTTATCCATTTGTTTAGTATCCCCACAAAGGCAAACCAATCCATTGGCATCACAATCGGGATGACCGATGCTGACCATTTTGCAAACTGAACTGGTTTGATAATCTCTTCACTTTCCAGCCTTCTGATATCTGCCTCTGCTTTTGACAGCATACAGGGAGGAAGTGCTGCAGTTAAACGGACTGGTCCATGGCCAACAACCGTCTCTGAATGTGGACAAGACCAAATAGATGGTTATTGACTTCAGGAGGTCACAGAGGGACCAGTCTCTACTGGACATTGATGGCTCCCCTGTGGAGATTGCGAAGAGTACCAAATTTCTTGGCGTACACCTGATGGAAAATCTCACCTGGACTGTCAACACCAGCTCCACAGCCAAGAAAGTCAGCAGTGTCTCTACTTTCTGCACAGGCTGAGGAAAGCCCACCTCCCACCCCACATCCTCACCACATTCTACTGAGGGTTCATTGAGAGTGCCCTGAGCTGCTGCATCACTGCCTGGTTCAGGAATTGTACGGTTTCAGATCATAAGACCCTACAACAGATGGTGAGGACAGCTGAGAGGATCATCAGGGTCTCTCTTCCTTCCATTACTGACATTTACACCACACGTTGCATCTGAAAGGACAAGAGTATTGTGGAAGACCCTATACACTCCTCACTCAAACTCTTCTCCCTACTGCCATCTGGTAGAAGATACCGGAGCATTCGGTCACTCACAGCCTAACTGTGCAACAGTTTCTTCCTCCAAGCCATCAGGCTCCTTAACACTGTATGATCAGACTCTTTCCCATCAAGAATTCTTTCGTATTACCACTAGAAGAACGTCTATTTTCATCATTCTTCTGTTACACTGTAATTTATGTGCATTGTACTTCTTATGTACTTTACAATTGTGTACGATAAAACATAGAACATCGGAAAGTACATCACAGAACAAGCCCTTTGGCCCATGATGTTGTGCCAATATTTAATCCTAATGTAACATATAGTACCAGCCTACGCACCTCTCAACCCACTGCTATCCACGTGCATGTCCAGCAGTCGCGAAAATGTCCCCAATGACTCTGCTTCCACCACCACCGCTGGTAAAGCATTCCATGCATTCACAACTCTCTGTGTAAAAAACCTACCTCTGACGTCTCCTTTGTACCTTCCTCCTAACATCTTCAAACTATGACTCCTCGTACCAGTTAATCCTGCCATGGGGAAAAGTCTTTGGCTATTGACTCTATCTATTCCTCTCATTATCTTGTATACCTCAATCAGGTATCCTCTCTTCCTCCTTCTCTCCAGAGAGAAAAGTCCGAGCTTATTCAACCTTTCTTCATAAGGCAAGCCCTCCAGTCCAGGCAGCATCCTGGAAAACCTTCTTTGCACCCTCTCCAAAGCCTCTGTATCTTTCCTATAGTAGGGCGACCAGAACTGGACACAATATTCCAAGTGTGGCCTCACCAGGGACTTGTAGAGTTGCAGCAAAACCTCACGCTCTTAGACTCTATCCCCCTGTTGACGAAAGCCAAAATACCATATGCTTTCTTAACAACCCTATCCACTTGGTGACAACTTTGAGGGATGTATGTACTTGAACACCCAGATCCCTCTGTTCCTCCACATTGCCAGGAATCCTGTCTTTCATCCTATATTCAGCACTCAAGTTCGACCTTCCAAAATGCATCACTTCGCATTTATCTGGGTTGAACTCCATCTTCTATTTCTCAGCCCAGCCTGCAGTATCGACGACGCCTCCAACCTTTGTGTCATCTGCAAATTTACTAACTCACCCCTCAACCTCCTCATCCATGTCATTTATAAAAACTCCAAAGAGCAGAGGCCCAAGTACAGAGCCCTGCAAGACCCCACTCAACACTGTCATAGAGTCATAGAGATGTACAACATGGAAACAGACCCTTCGGTCCAACCCATCCATGCCGACCAGATATCCCAACCCAATCTAGTCCCACCTGCCAGCACCCGCCCATATCCCTCCAAACCCTTCCTATTCATATACCCATCCAAATGCCTCTTAAATGTTGCAATTGTACCAGCCTCCACCACATCCTCTGGCAGCTCATTCAATACACGTACCACCCTCTGTGTGAAAACGTTGCCCCTTAGGTCTCTTTTATAATTGACGCTGAACTCCTTTCTAGCAAGCCTGTACTCCTCTAAAGCTGTGCTAGATCCTTGCTTCCTCCACCTTACATAAGCTGCCGTCTTCCTTTTGACAAGAAGTTCCTCTGTTCTCGTCATCCAATCTCGTTAATCCTACCCCTTCCTACCTGTCTCAGAGGAATAAATTTGTGCATCACTCGCAACAACTGCTCCTTAACTAGTCTCCACATGTCTGCTGTGCCCTTTCTGTGGAACAATTGCTCCCAGTCTATACTTCCCAACTCCTGTCTGATAGTGTCATAATTTCATTTTCCCCAATTAACTATCTTCCCTCGGTAACTGCTCCTTTCCCTCTCCCAGGATATGCTAAATGTGAGGCAGTTGTGATCACCAAACCCAAAATGGCCTCTCCCCTCATTGGCCTGTCCACATACTGAGTAAGGAAACCCTCCTGACCACACATGACAAAATTGGCTCCATCCAAACCATCTACACTTAGGAGATTCCAGTCGATATTGGGAATGTTGAAATCACCCATAACAACAACCCTGCTACTTTTGCATTTTTCCAGAATCTGCCTGCCTATGAGATCTTCAATCTCTCTACAGCTATTAGGGGTCTGTAGAAAACCCCCAATGTGGTGGCTGTTCCTTTGCTGTTCCTAACTTCCACCCATACTGACTCAGTAGACAAACCTTCCTCAACAACCTTTGTTTCTGTAGCTGTGATGCACTCTCTGATTAGCAATGCTGCACCCGCTCCTCTTTTTCCACCCTCCCTGTTCTTTTTAAATGTTCTAAACCCTGGAACATCAAGCAACCATTCCTGCCCCAATGAAATCCATGTCTCCGTTATGGCCACAACATCGTAGTCCCAAGTGCTGATCCATGCTCTAAGTTCCTCACTCTTATTTTGGACACTCCTTGCATTAAAGCGTACACACGTTAACTGATCCCTTTGTTTTATCGCGTGAGAAACCTTCCTTTTAGATTCAATATATCCTGTCACTGTCAGGTCTACAACTACCCCCCTCTCAGACATGTGGCTCTGATTCCCACCCCCCTGCCAAACTAGTTTAAACCCTCCCGAATCACACGAGCAAATCTCCCAACCAGGACATTTGTATCCCTCCAGTTCAGGTGCAACCTGTCCTTCATGTACAGGTCCCACCTTCCCCAGAACGTATCCTAATGGTCTAGGTATCTGAAGCCCTCCCTCCCGCGTGTTAAGCTGCATTTGTTGACTGTTCCTCATCTCACTATCTCGTGTCACCGGTAGAAAACCTGAGATCACTACTCTACTCGTCCTGTTCTTCAGCTTCCAACCTAGCTATCTGTAGTCACTTTTCAGATCCTCAATCCCTTTCCTGGCTATATTATTGGTTCCATTATGTACCACAATGCTCTCTCACCTCCCCCTTGAGAATCTTGTAAACCCTGGACCCTGGCACCAGGGAGGCAACATACCTTCCGGGAGTCCCGTTCCAGACAACAAAATCTCCTGTCAATCCGTCTGACTATTGAGTCCCCTACCACTAGCGCTTTTCTATTTCCCATCTTCTCACCCACTTAAAAACCTTTCCAGAAGTCCATCGTTCCTCCCTCGCACCTCTCGGCAAATGGTTGTGTACAATTGTGTAGTTTGTGCTGTCCATGTAGCATCCTCGGTCCTGGAGGAATGCTGTCTCTTTTTCACTGTATCAGTTGTATATGGTAGAAATGACAAATAAAAAGCTACTCTACTCTACTTCTGCTTATAAAACAAGTGGCACTGGGTGGGCAGTGCAGAATCCTGGAATTGCTTGCTCGACAATGTGTCGGGTAGCTTTGGCTCCCTTAATAGTTCCTCGGCATTCCTGAAAATCTTCCAGGTATTTCATTAGGACTTCACTCGGGCAAACATTTTCTGATCAAAAATGGGAGATCCTATTGGATACAGGATCAAAGTGACATCGGCCACCTGCCTGGTAGAAGTGGGAGGCCAAAGAAGTATCCAATGGGAAAGGGGTTGGGAAACCTCTGGGATCTTCCCAATGCCAGAGCAGACATTGCCTAAGTGCAGAGCCCAGCATTTTTATTGAGATATTCACCCAATGGCAGGCTTGGAAGTTATTGGATCCAGAGACTTCCTATCCTTTGGGGATAGATGAAAAGCCACTGTCACAGTTGACACCAACGATCCAGAGGAATTTTCATTCCACTGCAGCTGTTGCTGCAATTTCCAATGTGACCACCAAGTTGCTATTCCGAATTTGGAAATTGACAAAGTAAAATAACTAACACACCTCTGCAGAAATTCATTAAAGCATCTGAGACAGGACCTTCCAAACCCTCAACCATTTCCAATTAGAAAGACAAGGGTAGCAGATACATGGAAACACCACGTGTTCTTCTCCAAGGCACTTACTATCCCGACTTGAAAGTACATAACTTCTTTTCAGTGTCACTTGGTCAAAATTCTGTACATCTTCCTCATGGCATTATGGATCTACTTATAGCACAGTGACTGCAATGGTTCAGCAAGCCAAATGGCCACCACCTTCTCAAGGACAACTAGGGACAGGGAATAAATGTCACAGACATGTCCCACAAGTGAATTTTAAAAATTCACAAAAATCTTGTGATTCTCCAAAGGTGACAAATTTATAATTCTGTTAAAACACACTTCATAATTCTCCAGCAGGTGTAAGTGCTGTACACATGTAATTGAATGGTGAAATTTTGTCTGCCTCTTCTTTTCAAAGCTTAAATATTTCCTGAAATTGAAAAGTGCAACAAAATACGCAGTTAACTCAACCTGCTGTTTACATTCAGAGGAAACCTGTCACATTTCAAATGTTTCAACAGTAGACAAATGCCCAAGCTGTTGCTTCACTAAACAGCCCTTGTAGGAGGCAGCACAGTATTGCTTCATACACCTGCAGGAACTCAATAAAGTTCAAGGAAACCGAGACCAAGTGAAGACAGCTGATGTCCCATTGGATTGAATCCTTCCTTCTGAGATTTTTCTCTGCATTTGGCACAAATATGAAGGCACAGCCAATGTTAATAATACCAGTCGTCGGCAATGCCTATAGCTGAAATCTTTTAGCAGTTAACCCCTGTGATTCTCAAATTGACAGTGCAATTTCCAAGTCTCATTGTCACAAAAGTTGCTCTCCTCAAATAGAGATTTTTATTTTTAAGAAACTTGACTCTAAGGTGGAAGACGTGTGTTGTTACTTTGTTGGAAAGCATACAAATAATCTCAGTGAACATTGGACATGTCCCCATTCACTGCCCTTCTTTGGTAGGTGAGGGATTATCTATACATGCATACCCCAGTTAACTGGTCCCTAGCATTTCAGTTATACATTATGGCATTAGCAATTTTTCATTATGAGAAGAGAAATGGAAGAGTCAGTGAAGAGAATGAAGAAAAGGATGCCAATGTAGACACTTTGAGACAGACCATTTCTGGAAGCTATTCTTCCCCATACTCCCTCGAAAAATGGTAGTTTCTAAAGGAGCCTCAGAAAGAGATAGAGAGACAGCACTGAATAATGTAACACACCAATATTCTGGTAGAAACAGTGTGTCAGATTATCAGAGTAACAAATCTAGCTTGGTCAAATTAATAAAATCCCAATCATCTTCAGCAGTGCTTCTCTCAGAATTCCCACTGGAGCAATCAGGACTTGACAAGTCACCTCTACTCCCATTTTCAGCGTAAACTAAATCAAACAGCAAACCTAGATCAATTCAAGAGACAGAACTGCAAAGAAATACTTAAAAGAATGACATTTGATAATCCTCTCTGTCATTTTAGCAGAGAGATGAGGAGACCCAGATGCATTTTCCTCTGACAAGTCAGTCTATCTCTCACATTAACAGCACTGCAAAGGACTGAGATCATATTGTATCAGCCTGAATACATCCTGAACTAACAGAAACCAGGATTACTATCGAGATTCTTGATAAGACCCTCCTTACCTTTCACAAATATCAGCAGGGCCCAATAAAACTATTGATTAGATTAGATTCCCGCAAGTGTGGAAACAGCAATAACACCAATCCTCCTAAGAGCAACCCACCCAGTCCCATTTCCCTCTGACTAATGCACCTAACACTACGGGCAATTTAGCGTGGCCAATTCACCTGACCTGCACATCTTTGGAATGTGGGAGGAAACCGGAGCACCCGGAGGAAACCAATGCAGACACGGGGAGAATGTGCAAACTCCACACAGACTATTGATATATTAACTCACATCAACCACAAACTAAGCATAATATGACAGTCATGTAGACCAATTCAAACCCCTTTGGAATATCTGTTGTAACCTTGTAATTCATATCCTGGACATATTATTCACCCAATTTTACACAATGAACGTTGTACAATATCTAAAGTATGCACTGACATTATACACCCTATGTAATACCTATAATACAGGCTGTCATTCACACTTTTCACAGTATCTATCAAACACACAGTCATTATTACCCAGTGCAACATCTATTATAAACACTTCCTAACACCCTGTGAAATATGTTATATTCCCTGTTATGAACAGAATATGTTTTACATACTCTGCCATTTGCACCATTACAGTATCCTACACTGTCATTTAAGTGAATAGTGTCTATTACAAACACAATTAACAAACTGCCTCACACATCTTGTTCCTAGCAATCTGAACAATATCTGTTATACAGATTGTCATTAACAACCTGTGCAATGTCTATTGTAAACATTATACTCTGCACAATATCTATTGCACATTGCCATTATGCACTGTTATTGACTTTGTACATTGTCTATTCTACACCCTATAATTGACACTCTGTATAGTATCAAATGACACATGGCTTCAAAGTCACCCTCTGGGATATCTACTGAAAACACTGCTACTAAAACCCCATACAATAGCATTTGTCTACATCATATTAACATACAGTACATCTATTATACATGCTGACATTAACACTTTGTACAGTATCAATTGGACACTTTGGCATTAAGTCAGTACAAATCCTAGTATGGTCATTGTCATTCCCACACTAAGTATTTATCATATGCCATGACATTAACACATTGTACAGTATTCATTGCACACAGTAGTACGGTTTTCATTATACACCCTGTCATGAACATCCTGTACAACACCTAGTGTTACATCACATAAACGCACTTTATAAGTGTAAAACACTGTCATTTACAAAAATTCCTGTATCTATTATGCAGCTTGTCATTCATATCATGTCAGAGAAAATGAGGTTTGCAGATGCTGGGGATGAGAGTCGAGAGTGTGGAGCTAGAAAAGCGCAGCAGGTCAGGCAGCATCCGAGGAGCAGGAGAATCGACGTTTCGGGCAAGAGTCCTGAGGAAGAGTTCCTGCCCGAAATGTTGACTCTCCTGTTCCTCAGATGCTGCCTGACCTTCTGTGCTTTTCCAGCACCACACTCTCAATTCATATCATGTCACTAATTCTATCTAGTTTCTATTATCCATACTTCCATTAATTCTGTCCCATATCTAAAGGTTGTTCTGCTATAACGTCTCAGTTGTCTTTCCCTGCAACCTCACGCTATAGAACATCGCACTGTAAAAGATTGCTAATAGAAAATCACTGTACACATTCAGCAAAAAGTTTGCATTATCCAAACAATGTTCACAATTTGTCAATCACATTATAGCCAATTTGCGCTGACGAAATGTGCATTAAAGCAGAATGACCTGTATTATAATATCGCCATTAATTCTGTTTAGTATTGTGTACACAAATGGCCATTAAACTTTCCAGTATCTGTCCACTGCCATTCACTCTGTCCAGGATCAATTACAGGTCGTCCTGCTTTTACGCACATTTTGTTAATGTGAATTCACTATAATGCGATTGACAAATTAGGGTCACTGTTTCTAAACCCTAAACTATTACAGCATGTATTGGTTATAACACGATTCTGGCCCCATTTGTTTAAATGGTGCTGTAATTACATGATTTTCTTATAACATAGGATTGCACAAGACCAGAACTACTGCGTTATAACAGAACTGACTGTATACACACTTCCATTATCTCTGGCCACCTAATATTACACCCTACTGCATCCCACAGTCAACTCTGTCCAGTATTCATTAAACACCATGTTCTTTTTGCTGTCCAGTTTGCCATTAATACTCCTTGTCAAGCATCTACTAGAAGCGTATCCATTGACTCAGTCCAATAGCTATTGTACACCTCGCCATTATATTTGTCCACCATTTATTAGACACCTTGCCAATTTCTAGGTGCATTGTCTATGAGCCCCTCTGCCATTAACACTATTCAGTATCTATTAAACACAATGGCATGAACTCTGTCCAGTATTGATTATACATGCTGCTATTAACCCTGTCCAGTATCTATTATACACATTGCTATTATTTCTGTCCAGTGTTTATTATACAAACTGCCATTCACTCTGTACAGTATCGATCATACACATTTCCATTATCTCTGGCCACCATCTATTCAGCACCCTGCTATTAATCTTTTCCAGTAACTGGAATCATTGAGTCATAGAGCATATAAACAGGCCTTTTGGCCCAACTTATCCATGCTAACCAGGTTTCGTAAATTGAACTAGTTCTATTTGCTTGTGTTTGGCCCATATACCTCTAAGCCTTTCTTATCAATGCAACTGTCCAAATGTCTTTCAAATGTTGTAATTATAGGTGCTTCTACCATTTCCTCTGGCAGCTCATTCCATAAACGCAGCATACTCTGCATGAAAAGGTTCCCCTCAGATCCATTATAAATCTTTCCCTTCTCACCATAAATCTATGTTCTCTACTCTGGGAAGCAGACCTCAGCTATTCACCTTATCTAAGCCCCTCATGACTTTATAAACCTCTTTAAGGTCACTCCTCAGCTCCTACACTCTAGGGAAGTCCCAACCTATCCAGCCTCTCCTTCCAGCCTCGGTAACATAATTTTAAATCTTTTTTGCACCCTTTCCAGTTTAATAGCATCTTTCCTATAGCAGCGTAACCAAAATTGTATGCAGTACGTCCGATGTAACTTTATCAATGTCTTGTAAAGCTGTAACATGACATCTCAACATCTGTACTCAATGCTTTGACTGTTTGAGCTAAGCGTTGCTTACCATCAAGCCAATTTTCTATCAGACACATTGCCATTGACTCTGTGTAATATCTACTTTATATCTCTATACCTTTATCTCTGTCCAGTATCTATTGTACACATATCATTAACTCCATCCAGTATCTGTTATAGATGCTTCCATTAACTCCATCCAGTAGTTATTAGATACATTACCATTGACTCTATTGTCAATACCTCTGTCCAGTACTGATTATACACACTGCTGTTAACCCTAACACACCACACAGCCAATTAATCTATTATAGACACTGCTGTTAAAAATGTTCAGTTTTGATTATAAACACTACCTTTATCTCTGTCATAATGTTTGATGCATAATTTCATTAAAGCTAAGATTTATTATTCGTTCTGCCATTAATTCCATCTAAAATAGATAGACACACTGCCACTGATTGTGTGCAGCATTTACTGTGGAAACAGCCATTATCTATGTCCAGTATCTATTATACACACAATCATTAACTCTGTCCAGTGTTTACTGAACACCCTGCCATTATCTTTGTCCATTATATATGGTACATGCCATTCATTCTATCCCATATCTGTTCAACAAAATACCATGAAGTTTGTCCAGTATCAGTTATTGCAGCCTGCCATTAACTCTGTTCAGCATCTATTCAACACACTGCCATTAACACAGTTCAGTATTGATTAAACACACTGCCATTAACACAGTTCACAGTATTGATTAAACACACTGCCATTAACACAGTTCAGCATTGATTAAACACACTGCCATTAATTCTGTTCAATATTTATTATACACCCAGCCACTACTCTGTCCAGCAGCAATTATAGACACTGCCATTATGTCTGTCCATTATCTATTTTACATCCTGCCATTAATTCTAACCAGTATCTATCGGAGACCATGTAATTACCATTGTCCAGCATCAATTATAGACCCTGCCAATATCTCTCTCTACTTTTTTTTGTTTACCCCCACACTACCGCTAAACAGCGGTAGTGCTTATTTCTCCCCAGCATCCATGTTGTGTGCATGTATCGCTCCAATATGTATTATTCATCCTGCCATTAACTCTGTCCAGTATCTATTACATACATTGCCACTATTTCTGTCCAGTCTTTACTATACAAACTATAATTTACTCAGTGCAGCATTGTTCATACATACTTCCATTATCTCTGGGCATCATTTCTTATGAATCCTGTCACTATCTATTAAGCACTATCTCATTATTGCTGTCCAATATCTATTATACACACTGTCATTAACTCTATCCAGATTTTATTAGACATCCCACTATTAACTCTTTCCAGTGTATATTGCACATACCACCGTTAACTCTGATCAGTAGCTATGAGAGACTGCATCACTATTGTGGTCCCGTCTCCATTACACAGGACAGAATTAATAGCAGAGTGTGTATATTTCACACATTACCATTAACTCTGACCAGTATCTATTATAGTCCATACCATTATTGTGGTCAAGTCTGTACTATACACTCTGCTATTAACTCTTTCCAGCATCTATTACACAAACTGTCATTAATTCTGTCCAAAGTCTACTATACATGCTGCCACTCACCCTGTTCAGCATCAATTACACACACTTCCATTTTCTCTGGCCACCATCTATTATGCATCCTGCATCAACTCTATCTGGTAATTATTATACATATTATCATTCACGCTGTCCGTTATCTATTATACATTCTGCCATTAACACTGTCTTGTCTCTGCTATTTACCTGCTATTTACTCTATCCCATGTAAATTTTACACACCACTATTAATTCTGGCTGGTATCTACTATACACTCTTTCATTAACTCTCTCTAGTATTGATTATACATACTGTCACTAATTCTGAGCAGTGTTTACAATACACACCGCACAAATTCTGTCCAGCGTCTATTATGCAGACTACTACTACCACTGTCCAGCATCAGTTATACACGCTGCCAACATCTCTATCTATGATACATCCTGCCATTAACATTGTCAAGTATCTTTCAACACAGCAATTAACTCTATCAAGTATCTATTAGACACACTGCTATTAACTCTGTCCAGCATTTCGTTTACATCCCGCCATTAACTCTGTCCAGTATCTATTATATACACTGCCATTAACTCTATCCACCATTCATTGTACACCCTGCTATTCACACATATGAGCACTAATTATACATACTGCCATTTACTTTGTCCAAAGTCTACAATAGACACTGTGTATAGAGACTGCCATTATATATGTCCAGTCTCTGTTATAGAATCTGCCATTAATTCTGTACAGCATCAGTTATACACCCTGCCATGTCTCTGCCCACTGTCTATAATACATCCAGCCATTAAATCTGTCCACAATCTATTACACACACTGCCATCAAGTGCGTTCAGTCCCCGCTAGACATACTGTCACTGACTCTGTACACATTGCCATTACCTCTGTTCCGTATTTATTGGACACCTTGCCATTATCTCTGTCCACAATCTATGGCACACCCTTCCATTCACTCTATCCAGTATCTATTCAGCAAAATGAACTCTGTCCAGTATTAATTATTACAGTCTGCCATTAACACTGTTCAGCATCTATTCAACATTAAGACAATCCAGTATTGATTATACACACTGCCGTTAGCGCTGTCCATACATCTTGCCATTATTTCTAACCAGTATTTACTATAGACCATATCATTGTCACAGTCCAGTATATATTGTACATGCTTCTATTACCTTTGCCCTGTGTCCATTAAACACTCGGCCATTAACTCGTTCCAGTAAGTTATAAACACAGTCCAATATTTATTATACACACTGCCATTAACTATATCCTCTATCTATTAGATACCTTGCTTTTGAATGTGTTTAATGCCTATTAATCACACTGCCATTAATTCTATCCAGCTATTATACACCCTATGATTAACAGTCCAATATTGATGATGTTCACTGTCATTAATTCTGTGTAGTATCTATTAAACATCCTATCATTAACTCAGTAATTTTTAGGGACCATATCATTATTGTGGTCCAGTATCTATTGTACTGGAGTTAATCTGTTATTAACTCTATCCAGCATTTATTACACACGTGCCATTATTGCTATCCAGGATCTATGATACCCTTGCCAAAACTCTTTATATGACCCTGACGAAGAAGCAATGCTCCAAAAGTTTGTACTTCCAAATAAACCTGATGGACGATAACCTAATGCTGCGTAATTTTTAACAGTATATATTGTACATTGCTAGTGATGCACGGTGGTTAGCACTGCTGCCTCACAGCGCCAGGGACCCAGATTCAATTCACCCTGGGGTGATTGTCTGTATGGAGTCTAAATATTCTCATCATGCCGGTATAGGTTTTCTCCCTGCTATACTGTCTTCCATTAACTCTGTCCAGTATCTATTAAATACAATGCCATGAATTCTGGCCAGAATCTATTAAAGGAACTGCCATTAACACTGTTCTAGCATCTATTATTTACACTGCCATTAACTCTGTTCAATACTGATTACAGACACTGTATCAACCCTGTCCAGTATCCATAATACACACTGTCAGCATCTTTGTACAGTACCTATTACACACCACTTCTGTATCTCTGTTCAGCATCTCTTGTGCACATTGCCATTAACTCTGCCCAGTATCCATTATACACAGTGCTATTAACTCTGTCCAGTATCTAACTCTGTCCAGTATCTGTTATACACACTGCCACTCTAGTCAGCATCAATTATACACCCTGCTATATCTCTGTCCGCTAACTATTATACATCCTGTCATTAACTCTGTTCAGAGTTAATTCATTCCAATATTGCTGTTTAGTATCTATTATACTCACTGCTATTAACGCCATTCAGTTTCAATAATACACACTGCATTAACTCTGTCCAGTATTTATTATATACACTAGCATTATCTCTGTCCAGTTAATATTACGTACACCGTCACTAACTGCCCAGCAACTAACTCTGTCTAGTAATTATTATACACACAGCCATTAGCATTTTCCAGTATCAATATATGCACTGTTATTAAGTCTGTCCAGCATTTAACTCTTTTTCTCAGGGTGGAAATGTCAATTATAGAGGGCAAATTAAGGTGAGAGGGGAAAAATTTAAAGGAGAAGTGCAAGACGAGTTTTTACATGGAGGGTGGTAGGTGCCTGGAACATGTTACCAGGTGAAGTGGTAGAAGCAGATATGATAGCAACGTTTAAGAGGCATTTAGACAGATACACAGACAGGCAAGGAATACAGACCGTATGCAGGCAGATGGGATTAAGTTAGAATAGTATCATGGTTCGTGCAAACACAGTGAGCCAAAGGGACTGCTTCTGTCTTAACTGTTCTGTGTTCTCCCTTGTAATCTTTTCACATGACATCCACCTCACACAGTAGCCAACTCACTCAGTAATCTCCCATCCCAGCAACTTCCATCTTCTGTAATCTCTGCCCCCAACAGTGGTGGCACAGGGAGACACGGTGGCACAGGGAGACACGGTGGCACAGTGGTTAGCACTGCTGCCTCACAGCGCCAGAGACCCGGGTTCAATTCCTGACTCAGGCGACTGACTGTGTGGAGTTTGCACATTCTACCCGTGTCTGCGTGGGTTTCCTCCGGGTGCTCCGGTTTCCTCCCACAGTCACAAAGATGTGCGGGTCAGGTGAATTGGCCATGCTAAATTGCCCATAGTGTTAGGTTAAAGGGGTAAATGTAGGGGTATGGGTGGGTTGCGCTTCGGCGGGTCGGTGTGGACTTGTTGGGCCGAAGGGCCTGTTTCCACACTAAGTAATCTAATCTAAACAGTCTCTGTCCTATGTTCAGGATCGCTGACCATAATTCCTATTGCTCCCCTTGGAATAAAAATCCATGCACTCCTAACCCTGCAAGTAGACATTGTGGAGCCAAGCATTACACCAGCTATGCACTCTTCACCCAGGAGTGAAAATTCACATCTAGATTTCAGTTTGCCAAAGTTCCATGATGCTTTATAAACAACTTTATCAAGTTGTCTTTCTTTAAATTTCTACATCTAACTGTTTAAATGATGTTGAATGGCATTAGACCCAAGTCCTCACTCAAACTCCCTTCCAATTCTGCTCATTCCCCACCAAAACAGTTACCTTCAGTTCTCCATCTGAAACATATCTTCCAATTTCTCCACTCTGCCCACTCACCTGAAGTTTGTTATTATCCTTCTCATTGCTTCCTATATTTCTGACCCGTCCAGATGATTAATATGATTTAACAAAAGGCCTTGATTTGACGATCGAACTCTGAAGGATGTTGCAGGAAACTATGTTGTGGTCTGAAAGTCATCTTTGCACCACTCCTCTCTTCAGCCAGTCTCTCTGCCAGTTTTGCATCCAAGCTGTCCTTTAACCCCATGTGTATTTATTTTTGCTGACAAGTCTAGTATCTGTTATTTTACCAAATGCCTTGGAAAGTCCATACATACATACCACCAGTGTATCATATCTACACGTCTCCTATTTTTATCCCACTCCCTTGTGAAAACTCAACCATACTAGTCATAGAAGAAATCCTGCTCCCTCATTAAGCTGCATTTTGGCTTCTATGCCCATTTAACATGGCTCTAATGTATAATGCCCATGAGTTTCCAGATGAATCCATGACATTTTTGTGATTGGAAGCCTGTAACTATTGTTATGTCACAGGGATCACTGCTGGGACACTTGCTGTTCATTATTTACATTAACAACTTGGATGAGATTGCATAAGGTAAAGTTAGTAAGTCCGCAGATGTCACTGTTGTGGCTAATGAGAAGAATGGTCTCAGGCTAGAGTCTGATACTGATCAGCTGAGAAACAAGGCAGAGCAATGGCAGATCAAATTTAATCTTGATAAGTGTGATGGTGATGTATTTTTGGAGGTCCAATACGGGAGAGATATACAAAATGAATGGTAGGTTCCAAGGAACTACTGAGGAACAAAGGGATCTTTGTGTACAAGTCCATATATCCTGAAGGTGATATAAATGTAAAAAGGATGGCGAGAAAAGCATACAGGATGTTCACCCTTATTAGCCAAAGCGTAGAATATAGGAGTAAGAAAAATTGTTGCAACTTTGGTTATGCTGCAGATGGAATACTGCATGCAATTCTGGGCCAAATTATCAGAAAGATGAAATTGTGCTGGAGAGAATGTAGAGAGGATTAACCAAGATGTTGCCTCAGATGGAAAATCTCATTAGTGAGGAGAGACTGGATAGGTTGGGTTTGTATGCCCTGGAGCAGAGGAGGCTGAAGTGGAAGCTGATTGAGATAAAATTATAAAAGGTACAGGCAGGGTAGATTGGGAGAATCTTGTGACCTGTGGCAGAAATGTCTAACATCAGAGGGCATAAGTTTAAGGTGAAGAGTAAATGGGTTAGGGGCATCTGAGGAAATTGCTTTCACCAAGAGGGTGGAAGAAATATTGAATGAGCTGTCTGAAGGAGTCATAAAGGCAGGTACTCTCGCAACATTTATGAAGCACCAGGGCATAGTAGACCATGGAGCAAGTTCAGGTAAGGAGATTAGCTTAGTTTGGCGTTTGTTTGTTGGCATAGATATATTGGGTTGAAGACCCTCTTTCTATGCATCTTGACCCTATGACTCTATGAATCTGTCACTTTCTGGGGAAAAATACAGTTCACCTCAAATAAGCTCACCTCAAATCCAAGTAACTGCACCATGCCTCATGGCTGCCAGAACTGAGGCTGTGCAAACAAACCCTAATGAGCATTCCAACACCACACAAACAGAGAAAAATATCAACGTGTTGAACAGAATTATTTTCTTTAAAGATATGAGCTTTTAACAATGTTTTTACCTTGCAACTGAAATTTCAGGGATCTGAATTACAGCGGTGGAAAGGACAATGGATGAGGACTTGCCATCTGAGGTAGGTTGAACAGAATTATTTTCTTTAAAGATATGAGCTTTTAACAATGTTTTTACCTTGCAACTGAAATTTCAGGGATCTGAATTCTGAAAGGTTTGGATACTCAAGGATTAAATGTGTTCCTGAAGGTTTTGTTTTAATTCTTTTCACCAAAGCAGCTATCGATCTCTGATTATACAACCATTCTGGTATAGCTGTGAGTCTGCTGAGATGTTTCAGGCTCAGTACCCAAGCACAAACCTTGGAAAGATTCAATTTAACTGAGCAGCAGACTAATCCCTTCAGTAGTTGCCCTCACCATGAAGCATAAAATTGATGTCTTAAATCGCTGACGAGGAGGTGTGGTGAAAGAAAACCTTACAGCACATTGTTAAAAATCACACAATACCAGGTTATAGTCCAACAGGTTTAATTGGAAGCACTAGCTGTCAGAGCACTGCTCCTTCATCAGGTGGTTGTGGAGTACACGATTGTAAGACATAGAATTTATAGCAAAAGTTTACAGTGTGATGTAACTGAAATTATACATTGAAAAATACCTTGATTGTTTGTTAAGTCTCTCATCTGTTTGAATGGCCATGTTAGTTTCACTTCTTTCATAAGTAACTTACAAAGCATGTTTTTAAAAGTTACATTCTCAAGTGAACTTTAACAATTGGTGTCTGTCAGCCCAGATAACGTACTTAAGGTGTTAGCCTCCTGTGTGCTGCTATCTGTGCCATAATATTTAGACTGATTCTAATCTAAAAAATGAATTTACAGAATCTTACATGGATTCATGCAGTTTTTGAGCAAACTATTATGTAACTCTGCAAGTACAAATTCACTCCACAAACTTATATGTGTATGTGTGCATGTGTGTGTGTGTGTCTGAGGACAGCTGTGCCTGTTTATCTGTGTACGTGTGCGCATGTATCTATGTGGGGATTGGGTAGCCCTGTTGGCTGGATAGCTGGTTTGCAACGTAAAGTGATGTCAACAGTGTGGATTCAATTTCTGCACCAGCTGGGGTTACCATGAAGAACGGTTCTTTTCCAGTTCTCCCCTCACTTGAGGCATGGTGACACTCAGGTTAAACAACCACTAGCTGTCTCTCTTTAATGAATGAGCAACTTGATGGTCCTCTGGGGCTATGGTGACTTTGTGTGTGTGTGGTGAAGCAACAGAAACCCTTAGAAAATTGTAGCATTTAAAGCAAAAATAGTAGAGGATACATATAAGATTCTACAACAAATGATTCCAATCCCCTGTTCTTGAGACATTACATGAGAAAAAATACATTTTCATTGAGTGAGATGATTGCACAGAAGAACAAGATGAAAGATTAGACATTTAAACACAATGAGATATGCGAAACAAACAGAGAATGGTGGTGAAACACACAGCAGAATTGGCAGTATCTGTGGAGAAAGAAATGAATTATATTTTTGAGGCTGACATAACTCTTCAGAACAGTCTGACTGCACATTTCAGAAAGTTTAAAAACTGGATCTTAAAAGTGTTCGTGCAAAGGAGGAAAATGGTTCAATTCTAATGGATGTGGTACTGACAATTTACGGCTGACTTTTCTGCTTCGAATGCAAAAATTTGCATTCTTTTAAGAAGTCTTTTTTCATTTCGAGTCACTGCTCAAATTATTCATATCCAGCCAATTGCAAAATCAAAAGTGAACCAACACAATCAAGCAGCATTTTACATTATAATTATTTTTTTTAATTTTTAACAAATATTTATTGATATATTTATGGGTAATGTCATGCAGTCTATCACCAAAAATAAATAATTTAATCAGTGGTTGTGCTACATCGGAATAACAAACAATGCATAATTGCACAAAATGACTTTTAAAATTTACTGCATTTACTGCCCATCCCAGCATTTACTGGCCATCCCACCTGCCCTTAAACCAAGGTTTAAGGGCAGGTGGGATGGTTTACTAAGCCAATGGTTTACTAAGCCATTTCAGAGATCTGTTGAGAATCAACCACATTGCTTTGGATCACAAGTAGGCCAGACCAGGTGTGAATAGCAGATGTCCTTACCTAAAGGACATTACTGAGCCAGGTGGGTTTTTCTAACTATCGACAATGGTTTCATGGTCATCAGTAGATTGTTTTCATTGAATTAATGTGGCAGGGTTTGAACCCAGGTCCCCAGAAAATTAGTTGAGTTTCTGCATTAATAGTAAGATGATAATACAACTAAGCCATCATCTTCCCTTATGTAAGCAGAATCCCAGCAGCTTTGAAGGCCTTAGCTGGAATACCAGTGGAGCTGCAGGCTTTGTTGTTTGTCCTTCCATCATTGGTGATTCATCCATGCATTCTACCACATTGGTGTACTACATGGTACACCAGGGTGCACTTGCTCTCACTATTCATTCACACACATGCGGTCGTTGCAGTTTCCAATGACATTGTCATCACAAATAAACATAAATAGAGTTTCTGTGAGTGAAGGGAAGTTTATCCATTTGACATTGGTCCAGAGAGGCCCAGATGCTTTCAAATATGCCTTCACAGGTCATAATTATGACTGAGCCAAGGCTCTCTCTTCTCCACCTTTTTTCTTTGTTACAATGTTATCTCACAGGTCATGATAGTCAGTATATCTAAAGTTAGTCACAGTTGTCATGTTGGAGACAGGTAGCCATTACATATGCAGCAAACACCCAAAAACAGCAATGGATAATTATCGGCTTTTGTGTCGTTCATTCAGGAGTAAATATCTGCCTGGACACCAGGAATAACTCCCCTGGTCTTTGAAACAGTGGTATGAGATGTTTTACACTCACCTAAGAGGGAAGAAGAAGCTTCAGGTAACATCTCATTTTAAAAAAACTATTTCTGACAGTGCACCATTCCCCCAGTTCTGCACTGGAGAGCCAAGAAAATACTTTTGAAGTATAACAGGCAATTTACATGCAACAAGTTACCACAAAGCACGTGAGCATTACTACCAAATAAACTAAGGAGCAGGAGAATCAACGTTTCGGGCATGAGCCCTTCTTCAGGAAGGGCTCATGCCCGAAACGTCGATTCTCCTGCTCCTTGGATGCTGCCTGACCTGCTGCACTTTTCCAGCAACACATTTTCAGCTCTGATCTCCAGCATCTGCAGTCCTCACTTTCTCCTACCAAATAAACTATTCTATAACTGCAACGGCTCAGAAGGCAGTGCACCTTTACCTTCTCAAGGCAATGGGTAAGAAATGCTGGCCCAATCATTGATGAACACATCACTTGAAATAATTTTCAACAGGATTAGTTGAAGAATGAATATTTGGCAACACACTGCAGATAATTTCACTTTCTTTTGAACAGAGCCATGAGGTATTTTATGTTCATCAAAGAGGGAAAATGGGATGGTGGTTTAATGAGTATTTTGACAGCAGGGCTCACTCTGAACACTGCTCTGGGAGTGTCGGCCTGGATCATTCGCCTCGATCTCAGAGACGTGGCATGAATGTAAAGCATCTGACTCAGAGAATAATTATGACTGAGACAAGGCTCGCTCTTCTCCATCTTTTCTCTTTGTTATAATGTTACTCTCTTTGTTATCTACACTATTCATGTAATACTTCCTTCTCTCTACTGTGCATCTCTTCCGAACTCTGCTTTTTGCTGCTTTCCTCTTCTAGTTTTATCTTTCTCTCTCATGAGCCTTCAGGTGAGAGGTGGATCTGGTAAGGAAAGGACATACGTGTGACTGTAAGATATATTTACAATGGAGGAAGTCAAAGCAAAGATGCAGCCCTTTCCACCCACTTTCCCAATCTGCAGGCTACAAATGCATCTGACCATTTTAGTCTCAGTAAAAGTGACACCCTCTCCATCATTTTAAAGATAAAGTCCGGCCTTCACATTGAGAATACCCTGCATTGTATTGTGTGACACTGTCAAGTGCTAAATTGGACAGACTTCAAACAGCTTTAGCAACTCAAGACTGGGGTTCAATGTGATGCTGTGGGCCATCAACAGCAGCAGAATTGTACTCCAGCACAATCTTGAGTAAGGTCCTGGGGAGCCAGGTGATCAACCCTGATTCAATGGGCAGTACAGGGTTTGCTAGGAGCAGCATCAAACATGGCTACTTGCATGCCAAACAGCATAAGCAGCAGTGATAGACAGAGCTAAGTGATCCCACAACCAATGGATCATGTCTAAGCTCTGCAAGCCTGCCACAAGGTGTAAATGGTGGTGAGTAATTAAACAATTCATTGGAGGAGGAGGCTCCACAAATATCCCTACCCTCAATGATGGAAGAACCCACAGATAAGTGCAAAAAAAAGGCAAAAACATTCGCAACAATTCAGCCAGAAGTCCCAAGTGGATGATCCATCTCAGCCTCCTCCAGTAGTCCCCAGCATCACAGATACCGATCTTCAGCCCATTTGATTCACTTTATATGATATCAAGGAGGTTTTGGAGGCACTAGATGCTGCAAAGACTATGGGCCTTGCCAACATTCCAACAGTAGTCTTGAAGACTTGTTCTCCAGAAGTTACTGCTTCCCTTGCCAAGCTCTTCCAGTCCAGTAACGGCACTTGCATCTAACTGATAACATGGAAATTGGCCCAGGTATGTCCTGTACATAAAAGGCAGGCCAAATCCTAGCTGGCCAACCTCTGCCCGATAGTCTGCTCTTGATTACCAGTAAAGTGATGGAAGTGGTCATCAACAGTGCTATCAAGCAGCATCTGCTCAGCAATAACCTGCTCACCAATGGGGAGTTTAGATCCCACCAGGGCCACTCAGCTTCTGAAATCATTACATTCTTGGTTCAAGCACAGACAAAAGAACTGAATTCCAGAAGTAAGGTGAGAGTGATAGTCCTTGATTTCAACTGAGACTGGCATCAAGGAACCCCACCAGAACTACAAACAATGGGTATACAAGGAGAAACTCCATTAGTTGAAGTCATACCTGGCACATAAAAAAGATGGTTGTGCTTACTGGAGGTCAGTCATCTCAGCTGAAGCACATCTCTACAGACGTTCTTCAACATAGTATCCTAAACCCAATCATCTTCAGTTGCTTTCTTAATGAGCTTCCATCCAACATAAGTGAGAATGTTCACCGATGGCTGCACCATTCACGACTCCTCAGACACTGAAGCCATCCATGTTCAAATGCAGCAAGATCTGGACAATATCCAAACTTAGGCTGACAAATAGCAAGCAACATTTGGGTCACACAAATTCCAGACAATGACCATCTCCAAAAAACAGACAAGACAATCTAATCACCGGCCTTTTACATTCAATGTTGTTACTATCACTGATTTTTATTTTTTATTCAGCCAGAGGATGGGGGTATCACTGGCCTGGCCAGCATTTATTGCTGTTCCTTAATTGCCCAGAGGGCAGTTAAGAGTCAACCACATTGCTGTGGACCAGGAGTCAGATGTAGGCCAGACCAGATAAGGATACATATATCCTCCCCTTAAGGACATTAGTGAACCAGATTGGGTTTTCCTGGCACTCGACAATGGTTTCATGTTTATAATTAGATTCTCAACTTTATATTACTATTGAATTCAAAAACAACCACCTGCTGTGACGGGATTCAAACCCAGGTACCCAGAACAATACCACACGGTCATCGACTCCCATTATCAGCATCCATGTGGTTACCATTGAGCAGAAACTCAGCTGGTCTCACCACATAAATACAATGACTACTAGAGTAGGTCTGAGGCTAGGAATACGGCAGTGAATACCTCACCTGCTAATCCCCAAGCTTGTCCATCCCTGACAAGGCACAAGTCAGGGATGCAATTGAATACTCCCCACATGCCTGGATGGGTGCAGTTCCAACAACATTCAAGAAGCTTGATACCATCCAGGACAAAGCAGCCCACTTGACTGGCAACATATCCATAAGGATCCACTCCCTCCAAGGGCACAACTTATAAACGAGCAAAAAAAACACAAGAACTCAATATATATGAAACATAATTGGTACTTTAAATTCCATAAGTTTTGCACCGTTTCTCAACATATCACAGCAAAGAACCTAACGGAATCAAGGAGCGATCCAATCCTTAGTCCTCAGCAGGTCTGGCAGCATCTGTGGACACATATCACAGTTAACATTTCTGAACAGTTCTAAAGAAGGGGCACTGAAACCGAAATGTTATGTCTGATTTCTCTTCGCAGATTAAATTTAGGATGCATTTTTGAATGATGGATTTTGGTTCCTGCACAGTTTCAAGCTGTATCATACTTGGATGCCAGCCAGACCAGTGAACAACCAACTCTCTGTGCATTTACTACTAGAGAAATAAAACTGCTAAATACATTGTGTGCATATATTCTATGATTCAGTGGAACCCAAAGATGAAACTGAAACTCTCTCTAAAGGCAAGGACTGATTAGCGATAGTCAATATGGCTTGTGTGTGGGAAATCATGTCTCACAAACTTGGTTGAGTTTTTTGAAGAAGTAACGAAGAGGACTGATGAGGGCAGAGTGTTGGGCATGGTCTATATGGATTTCAGTAAGGTGTTGAACAAGGTTCCCCATGGGAGACTGGTTAGCAAGGTTATATCACACAGAATACAGGGAGAACAAGCCATTTGGATAAAGAACTGGCTCAAAGGTAGAAGATAGAGGGTGGTGGTGGAGGTTTGTTTTTCAGACTGGAGGCCTGTGACCAGTGGTATGATACAAGGATCAGTGCCGAGTCTACTGCTTTTCATCATTTACATAAATAATTTGGATGTGAACATAGGAGGTATGGTTAGTACATTTGCAGATGACACCAAAATTGGAGGTGTAGTGGACAGTGAAGAAGGTTACCTCAGAGTACAACAAGATCTTGATCAGATAAGTCAATGGGAGTGGTAGATGGAGTTTAATCTAGATAAATGTGAGGTGATGCATTTGGAAAGGCAAATTAGGTCAGGACTTATACACTTAACGGTAAGATCCTGGACAGTGTTGCAGAACAAAGAGACCTTGGAGTGCAGGTTTATAGTTCCTTGAAACTTAAGATGCAAGTAGATAGTATAGTGATGGCGCTGTTTGATGTGCTTGCCAATTGATCAGTGCAATGAGTACAGGAGTTGGGAGGTCATGTTGCGACTGTACAGGACATTGATTGGGCCACTATTGGAATTGTGTGCAATTCTGCTCTCCCTGCTATAGGAAGGATGTTGTGAAACTTAAAAGTGTTCAGAAAAGATTTACAAAGATGTTGCCAGGGTTGGAGAGTTTGATCGAAAGGGAAAGGCTGAATAAGGTGGGGCTATTTTCCCTGAAACATCAGAGGCTGAGGGGTGATTTTATAGAGGTTTATAAAATCATGAAGGGCATGGAAAGGATAAATAGACAAGGTCTTTTCCCTGGGGTGGGGGAGTCCAGAACTAGAGGGCATAGGTTTAGGGTGAGAGGGGCAAGATATAAAAAGAGACCTTAGGGGCAACATTTTCATGCAGAGGGTGGTGCATGCATGGAATGGGCTGCCAGAGGAAGTGGTGAAGGATAGTACAATTACAACATTTAAAAGACATCTAAATTGGTATATGAACAGGAAAGGTTGAAAGGGATTATGGGCCAAATGCTGGCAAATGCATAGATTTATTTGGAGTATGTGGTCGGTATGGATGAGTTGGGCCAAAAGCCCTGTTTCTGTGCTCTATTGATACCACAATCCAGTGTCCCTCTCTCTGGCTTTCTCCATTTGGTTTCTGCAGAGCTAGTGTGTCAGTGTTGATTCCTCATTATGGGGTAGCTTGCTCAATGCTGATTATCCTTCAGTGACATTACTAATCCAGATTGCCAGAGCTTCTTATCAAAGAACAATTGGCCCAGCCAAAGTAACCTGCAATCATTATATTGTCAGCCATCAGCTTCCTCACCTCTAAAGCAGGAGGCTTAGTCCCAGTCAGAGACTTGAGCACAGTATCTAGTGTGATGCTTCAGTGTTGCACTGAGGGAGGTACCTTTTTCAGTAGTGATGTCAAAACAGATTGTGCGAGTGCAAAACGAAAAGCTGCAGGGGATATCAACATTAACTCAAATATTTTCCAATTATTGTCAGAAAAAAAGATGGTCATGAGCAATGTCGCCTCTATCAAAACTGCTCTGGGTGATATGTTCAACATTATTAAAGAAATGGCCAACATGCTGAACAGTTACTTTATGCTAGTATTTACAATAGAAAAGATCAACATTTGAAGCATCCCACCAAGGCTGAAATTCAATCAGGACAAGGAATCAGTGAAATTAACATAAGCAATGATGGATTGAATATCCATCATTCTGTACCATAATAATTCAGTGAATCTGTCATTCAAAGGAACAGTATTGAAGACAACGATACTGTTAATTGGGAAAAGTCCTTCAAAATAAATGGTTTTTATTCCAGAATTTATAAGTTAGTGCATAGATAAAAACATTGCAAATGCCTTAATTAGAATGTTGTAAAGGTATTTCAATTTTATTTATATCCCTCTGTTATTATATTGGTATGAGAGGGAAACCAGGAAATTATAGAGCAGTTCGTCGAGCACCTGCTGTAGGAATATTACTGGAGTTTATAATTAAGGTTGGGTAACCAACAAATCATAGATTTACAACTGCCCATACTGTCTGATGAACTTGATTTTTGAAGAGGTGACTAAAGCAGTGAACAGAGGATTAATTATGACTGTCGTTAGAGCTTCCTGAAGGCATCTGATGATGTCCCTCTCTAAGAGACTGTTAGCCAATAATAAGAAACTGATATTGTTAACAGTAACGATGAAGCGCTGTGATTGTTGTAAAAATCTACTTAGTTCAGTACTGGTTTTCAGTGAAGAAATGCGATATTATTTCAGACCAACAGCACAGTGGTTCGAGGCATTCTAAACTATCCTAGAGAACAGTTCACTTACATTAAAATCATTCAGAAAAGAATAATATCACATCTTCCAATCAGAATTGAGAATGGGCTAACAGGGTAGGTAATCAGCCAGATGGGGGTCTATCCTTTTTTGGAAACAGTGCATACTTGCAATGTTCTACATTGTCAATAGATGCCAGTGTTGTAGCTATACTGGAATAGTTTGGCAAGTGGTGCAAATTGTTTTGGTATTTGGCATCCAGGAGGTGTCATGGCCCAGAGCCTTTGCTGCATCCACTGTGTTGAGCCATTTCTTAATACAGCACAGTGTTGCTGAAGACCCTGGATCCCAGAAAGGATTCTATGAAACAGAGATAGATCATCTGCTGGCACTTCTGGCAGAAGATGTTGAGAATGTCTCAACCTTATCTTTTTGCCTTCATATCTTAGGTTTCAGCATCATTGAGGATAGTGGAGCCTCCTCCATCTGTTAGTTTTTCAATTGTCTTCACGGCCGATCTTGCAGGAGTGTGGACATTTGATTTGATTTATTGACTGTGTTGTAGATTCATTAGGTTAACAGTTTGTTTTTTTTGGTTTATGTGCTGCTGATCCTGGCATGACCTCCTGCACTCTTCATTGAGCAAAGCTAGTTCCCTGGCTTGATGTGAAGAGTAGAGCTGGGCCATGAGGTCGCAGATTGTGTGTTGGAGAATAACTCCACTGTTACTGATGGCTCATGCATGTCCAATCTTGAGTTCCTACATCTGTTTGACGTTTATCCCATTTAGCATAGAGACAATGTCCTGTAACACCATGGAGGCTATCCACAAAGACTGTGTCATTGTCATTCTTACGAATCATGTCAGGGACAGATGCATGGCCATCAGATGGACTGATGAGAATGAGATTAAGTTGGTTTTACCTTCATGTTGTTTACCTCATCAGCTGTTGCGCTCTCAGTTTAGCCACAATGCCCTTTGGGACTCAACCAGCTAATGTGCTGCTGCCGAGCCACTCTCTGTGATAGATACTTAAGTCCCCCACTCAGAGTACATTCTGTGCCCATGGGAAATGTGCTGAGCCATGGGTTATCAGTTGTGGTTGAACACAATTCTAAGCTGCTCATGGCCCACAGTGCCTCGTGGATGCCCAGTCTTGAGCTGATAGATCTGTTTGAAGTCTATTCCATTTAGCATGGTGATAGACCATCATCAGTGTGAAGCCACAACTTTATATTCACAAGGAATGTGGGATGCTCAATCCAACTAATACTGTCACAGTCAGGTGCACCAGATCTCAAATCCCAGATGAGCTTTGTCATTTCTCAGTGAGATTTAGTGCTGAAAATCAAGCCCATATTTCCAAAGTCGTTGCAACTGTGGACATTTGATTACATCTTCCCTGATTCTACCTGTCTAATTTATATTCCAAAAATATTTGCACGAAGTTTTTTCATTAACAAGTAAACAGTTCCAAAAGTAATGTAATCTTTACAAGCGATGAATCACTTTTTCAAGAATGGGTCTCAATTAAAAGGTACATGATATATAGATCCACATCCAATCATTCTCATTCATCTCGTTACACAAATTTTATACAATCTTTTATTGTATCTCTCTTAATTTCCTAATTTATTCCATCATTCTTATATTCAGGACAATCTTTATTACTTTATCGTTACTAGTAATGTGAACAAATGTTTATATTGAATGGTAAATCAGATAAGTTCCATCTGAACGTCTCTAAGACAAAAAGTGAACCATTGTGTGTGGACTGTCTCTCCTATAGTCATTAACTGAATCATCAAGTTTTTTTTAAATGTCACTTCCAAGTTAGAACTTTTCTTCTGACTCCTCCTTTCAGTCTCTTTTTAATCTCTCATAATCCATTTTGTTTATCTTTCTGTATCTGATTGGTCAATGAAATTACTCCTCTCATTCTCAGTTTATTATTCAATCCTTTCATCTCATTAATTACCTTTTGACATTGTTGTCCATCAAGATTCCTGATTATCCTGTTGCCCTCATTACATTATGATTCCTGATGAAGGGCTTTTGCCTGAAACATCGATTTTTCCTGCTCCTCGCATGCTGCCTGACCTGCTGTGCTTTTTCAGCACCACTCTAATCTTGACTCACTACATCATTGCCCACTCACACTTCCAGCAACATTTTGGGTAAAATATTTGAAAAGTTAAATGAGTAAACAAGTCTAACAAACAGCCTAGGTCCTGCTCCTCTGAAATCTAAGTCAATATTTTGGATATTAGGGTATCAAGCTGTGATAATGTAGGGCAACTGTTACCACTGTTCTTTGAGTTAGGTTTCATAATGAGTGAATATATTATGAATGACCATTCATGCCATTTAGTGACACAAAGAGTTAGATTTTATTGGTTAGGTTGTATCCCGATCGATTCCTGGTAGAGTGCCCCAA
Organism: Chiloscyllium plagiosum; assembly: GCF_004010195.1. Classification (NCBI taxonomy): domain Eukaryota; kingdom Metazoa; phylum Chordata; class Chondrichthyes; order Orectolobiformes; family Hemiscylliidae; genus Chiloscyllium; species Chiloscyllium plagiosum. Next base: position 1,671,775 of record NC_057743.1, read on the forward strand.
AGTGACCAGGATAAAACAGTCTGGAAGCTCCCTTCAGCCAAGAATAACAGGCAGGCCATACAAGCAGCATATCTGATAAGAGGAACCATAGCAAAATCTGACCAGCAAACGCACAAGATGCTTCTGAGGTAGGTAATATATCGGGGTGGGGGGGCATATCAGCAGGTATATACTCATGATCTCTAAGGCAAATGCTAGAGTGAAGAGTCCATTGGAACGTATGGAAGGGAGACCCCTCCATTGAAACACTTTTAGTTACAGACACAGCCTTCATTCTTGACAGCATCTTCACTGGACCAGGAGTTTTGACCCGTTGTTAGAAGGCTGTTTCCAGAGAGCTGGTTGGTTGCACACATAGAGTGTGAGGTCTGTAAGGTTGACACTGGAATGATTCTGTCACCATGTGTAAAATGGTCCCAGCTCCATCTCCTGACCCCATACCCAGCCTTCCTCATTGCTGAAGGTAAGAATGCATTGAATTTTTCCTGGCCCTCCATTCAAATCCAGGTCAGAAAAATTCAGGCCAAGGTTTGAGTGAGTGCTGGATAAAAGGCAAGGCCTCTATATTTATTTATGCCTGAACATTAAAAGATTCTTTCAATGTGAATAATATTGTGCACAAAGTACGACATAAGTTCTGACATCTCAATCATCTTTCTTTATATTATCTCATTGGCATTAGATTACAACTGTCCTGTAACTGCAGGCCATAAATTACATTCTGTTCCCCAGCACTGCTCAAAGTGGTTCAGCCCAAGAAACTGGTCTCTTTAGATACACCACAAAACCCGCAAACATCTGCAAGCAGTCTGAGTAAATTCACAATGAGGCATGGCTATATCTCACAACATGCGCATCTCCTGATGAAGTTGCCTGCCTCTTCAACGCACCACCTTGTTCCTTGTCAAACATCTCTGTCCCAGGCACGCTGAAGTGCTCCAGCGAAGCTCAGCACAAGCTGGAAGAACAACTTCTCATTTTCAATGTGGAAACCCTGCAGCCTCTCGACATAATATTGAGGTCAATTTTAGGGCTTGAGCACCTTTCCCCATGCTTTTTACCACCCTCCAAACCAGACCTTGTCATCACGTGTTCCCACACAACCTATTGTCAGCTTCTGATAGTCTCAATTAGCAGCTATTCATTCTCCAAGGCTGGTCTTTGTTCACTCCACTGTCTGTTCAACTGCTCTTCTCTCTCTTTGATCACTAGTTCCACCTATTGTTTACTCCTCCTCCTCTCCTTACCCTATCACCTTACTAAAAACCATCCTTATCTTAGCTACCATTATTTGTGAAGAAAAGGCACCCAAAATGCTAACTCTAACTTCTTTCCACAGATTTTGCCAGACCAGATAATTTTTTCCAGCAATTTCTGTTTTTGTTTGAGATTTCCAGCATCCACAGTTCTTTTGGTTTTTATCCGAATGAAGATCTTTTTCCACTGACAAGTAGGAAGCCCATTGCCAATCCTTAGGCAAAAGTGAGGACTATAGATGCTAGAGATCAAAGTCTAGATTAGAGTAGTGCTGGAAAAGCACAGCAGGTCAGGCAGCTCCTGCTCCGCGGATGCTGCCTGACCTGCTGTGCTTTTCCAGCACTACTCTAATTGAGACATTGTCAATCCTTGTCCAGTAAGGTATCTGCAGAGTGCATCAGATACAAGAATAACAACTTGATTCATTTTCAGAGTTTCCCTTGGAATGCTACCCGTCATCAATCAAACATAACATCAGCGACTAATTTGGCCTGATATAATGTCAAATGAGGAGAAAGTGAGGTCTGCAGATGCTGGAGATCAGAGCTGAAAATGTATTGCTGGAAAAGCGCAGCAGGTCAGGCAGCATCCAGGGAACAGGAGAATCGACATTTCGGGCATAAGCCCTTCTTCAGGAATGGGCTGAAGAAGGGCGTATGCCCGAAACGTCGATTCTCCTGTTCCCTGGATGCTGCCTGACCTGCTGCGCTTTTCCAGCAACACATTTTCAGCCATAATGTCAAGTGACCCTGTCTAAATTTAGATAGATCTAGAGAAGTGCAGGGCAGTGAACATTTGAGAGTCCCTTAATCAACCTGTTGCAGGCTCAAAGGGCTGAATAGTCTACTTCTCTGTTGTGATATTTAATTATTATCTGGGTCCTACAACAAAAAAACCCAGAATACAGGAACATGGAAGGCATGCTTCAGTCATACAAAATCTTGGAGTTACTGTGAGCAGGTTCTTAGCACCTCCACCTAAGAACGCATAGATTGGTCTTCAAGGGAGTGTAGAAATACTTTACCAGAACAATACTTAATTCCACTTGTTAAATGAAGAGGAAAGATTACATAAACTCAGTTTGTATTCTCCAACATCTAAAAGGTAAAGGGATCATTTGATCAGTTTGCATGATATCACAAGAACAGATGGGGTAGTTAGAGAGCTGCTTTCAGCTGGTTAGGTGACCTAGGACCTAGGGACATAGCTTACATATTAGAGCCAGCCCTTTCAAGAGTAAAATTAGGAAAGAAGTTCACACAAGATGAGTCACAGAGTTTTGGAACTCTCTTTAATCAGTTAATTTTCACCTTTCATCAAAAAAATTCTATCAATTGTGAATTTTATATTGGAAACTGATAGATTATTGTTATTCAAATATAGTAAATGACGGAGCACAGGGGGCCTTACAGTGTCAGGGCACAGATCTGCCTTGATCTTGGCGAATGATGGAACAGGTTTGAAGGGGCTGATGAGCCACCTGTTCACATGTTTCTAAGTGCAAGGTCACACAAACAGCAGTGTTATAAATGACCAAATAATCTGACTTTAACAATATTGTCTGAACGGTTAAATTATGAATATTGTTCGTGACTTGGAGGTGCTAGTGTTGGACTGGGATGGACAAAGTTAAAAATCACATAATACCAGGTTATAGTCCAACAGGTTTATTTGGAAGCACTAGCTTTCGGAGCGCTGCTCCTTCATCAGGTAGTTGTGGATGTTGTGAATATTGTTTAGGACATAAAGAAGTTTCCTGCTCTGCTTTGAATACCTAATCACAGAACCCTTATAGTGTGGAAACGGGCCCATCAACCCAACAAGTCCACACTAACCATCTGAAGATTAACCCACCCAGACCCATTCCCCACCCTATATTTGTCCCTGACAAAAGCACCTAACCTACACATCCCTGTGCACTATAGGCAATTTAGCATGGCCAATTCACCTAATCTGCACATCTTGGGACTGTGGGAGGAGACCAGAACACCCAGGGAAACCCACACAGACACGGGGAGAATGTGAAAACTCTACACAGACAGTTACCTGAGGCTGGAGTTGAACCTGTGTCCCTGGCGCTATGAGGCAGCAGTGCTAACCACTGAGCTACCGTGCCACCTAATGATCGCAGTGTAACAGCTTATCTAACCTTTCCCTAACCACTGTACTGAAATGTTAACAGACATCTTGTGCTTTAATTTCTGGAATGGTTTTAGAGTTTAAAAGTAAAATCTGACTTTGTGGCAAGCCCAGACTAACACCCCAAGCAAGTTTCCAATCATTGAGACATCAGATCCTGTGATAAGTAGAGGTCATTCTCATAGTACACCATCAGACATCTAATCGGCTGGATGCACTTGGTTGATATTTTAATCCCTGTTTGAAATATCAAAAGAACTAAATCTTGTCTCCATGGTAAAAGGAAATACATTCCATAATAACCTCATACCCTCAAAGCCAGAGGAGTTTGAAGATGCCTGAAAGCATATTTCATAACACTTTCTCCATGCGTATATCCTTGTCATTGCATTTGGCATCTTTCCCTTGGAGAAACAGTGCTTTGAAACACCAAGAAATGGAACCTGTCAGCACCAAGGCCGAGCCTGTGAGATATAGTATTGCACCAGTGACTGAATATGGCACCACACATCCATAAGAGTTAGCTGCATGATTGGGTGGAAAGTGGATATGGGTATTACCCTGTTCACGAATATGACATGCATTGACAAAAGCCATCTCAGACTACAGTTTGCTACAGACTAAACATGGCAAAGATTCAATTGACACCTGAGCTTGTCTGCATTTTCAAGCTACAGTTCTTAACTGGTAGATAGTCTGTATTTCAGTTCTGCAAAACCTACTGAATAATAGACAGCAGCCCAGTTGACTAAGGACCTAATCGGATGATTTTATTTTGTTCTCTCTATTTCCATTTTTATTCCCTTCCTTTCTCAATTATTGAGTTGGGAGCCTGATCTGTTGCAAGACATGAGACACAGCTCAGTTCTTTCCTTCTCCTCAGTCTTCGACATGGGTGTTTGAAGAGTAAATTGCTCATTCCTGGCTGACTTGGAGGAAATTGGAAGAAAACTCTTGCTGCAAGGAAATGGAAGGCCCAAGAAATCTCAATCACTGTATGAGTTTTCAAAGTAGTACTCTGAACAAATGGCTAATGCTCCTATTTTAGACAAGTAACTGTGCTGGGTTTAATGTGCCAGTCAAATGGATGTAGAAGAAATGCTGAATTATGAAGTTCAATTGAAAATATCTGCATAGGAACATGAATAGGCCATTCAGCCCATTGAGCATCGCCACTATTCAATACAATCATTACTGATCAAACACTTCAACTCCTTTTACTCACCCACTCCCAAAATCCTGTACACCACCAAAATCTACCTTAAACGTACTTAAAGACTGAGCCTTCATAGAGCTCTGAGGTAGAGAATTGCAAAGGCTCACATCCTCAGTAAAAAAAGGTTTTTTGTGCCTGCTGAGGGAGGCAGGTGGAAGGGCCTTAGAAAAAGAAAATTTGTATTTTCTTTAATCACAGATGACTGGAGAACAGCCAATGTCATTCTTTTATTAAAGAAGGGCAACAGGAATAATCTGGGAAGTGACAGTCCAAATAGCCTTATGTCAATACTAGGAAATTATTGGAGAAGATGCTTCAGAATATTAAATACCCAAGGATGTCGATGCTTCAGGCGGGACAGAGAGGGAGGTAAAAGGAGTGGAGGAGTTGCATTACTGGTCAAAGAGGATATCACAGCTGTGCTGAAGGAGGGCACTATGGACGACTTGAGCAGTGAGGCAATATGGGCAGAGCTCAGTAATAGGAAGGATATGGTAACAATGTTGGGGTTGTACAACAGGCCTCCCAACAGCGAATGTAAGATAGAGGTACAAATATGTAGAGAGATCATAGAAAGATGTAGGAGCAACAGGGTGGTGGTAATAGGAGATTTTAATTTTCCCAACATTGACTGGGATTCACTTCGTGTTAGAGAATTAGATGGAGCAGAATTTGTAATGAGCATCCAGGAGGGTTCTCTAGAGCAATATGTAAATAGTCCAACTCATGAAGGGGCCGTACTGGACCTGGTGTTAGGAAATGAGCCTGATGAAGATTCAGTGATCACAATTCCATAAGTTTTAGGATACTCAGGGACAAAGATGAGAGTGGTCCTAAAGGAAGAGTGCTAAATTGGGGGAAGGCCAACGATAACAGAATTCAGCAGGGAATGCGGATTGGGAGCAGCTGTTTGAAGGGAAATCCACATTCAATATGTGGGAGGCTTTTAAAGCGAGGTTGATTAGAGTTCAGGAGAGATATGTTCTTTGTAAAAATGAGGGTTAGAAATGACAAGATTAGGGAACCATGGATGACAGGTGAAATTGTGAGATTAGCGAAGAGGAAAAAGGATGCGCACATAAGGTGAAATCAGACGAAGCTTTGGAAGAATATCGGGAATGTAGGACCAATCTGAAATTGGGAATTAAGAGGGTTCAAGGAGGTCATGAGATATCCTTAGCGAGCAGGGTTAAGGAAAACCCCAAAGCCTTTTATTCATGTATAAGGAGCAAGAGGCTAATTAGTCCACTCAAGAACAAAGCAGGAAAGCTATGCGTGGAGTCAGAGAAAACAGGTGAGATTCTTAAAGAGTATTTTGCATCGGCATTCACCGAGGAGAGGGACATGACGGATGTTGAAGTTAGGGTAGATCTTTGATTATTCTCGGTCAAGTCGGCATAAGGAGGGAGGAAGTGTTGTGCGTTATAAAAGGCATTAAGGTGGACAAGTCCCCAGGACCAGATGGGGTCTATCCCAGGTTATGGAGGGAAATGACAGAGGAAATAGCTGAGGCTTTAACAGATACCTTTGCAGCATCCTTGAAAATGGGGGAGGTCCCAGAGGACTGGAAAATTGCTAATGTTGTCCCCTTGTTTAAGAAGATTAGCAGGATAATCGAGGTAATTACAGACCTGTGAGCCTGACGTCAGTGGTAGGGAAGCTACTCAAGAAGATACTAAGGGATAGTATATATACCCATTGGGAAGAACTTGAGCTTATCAGTGATAAGCAGCATGGTTTTGTGCTGGGAAGGTCATGTCTTTCAATCCTAATAGAATTCTTTGAAGAGGTGACAAAGTTGATTGATGAGAGAGGGGATGTATAGACCAGTAATGCGTTTGATAAGGTTCCCCATGGTAGGCTGATGAAGAACGTGAAGTGACATTGGGTCCAGGCTATTCTAGCTAGATGGATAGAGAACTGGTTGGGCAACAAGAGACAGAGAGTAGTATTGGAAGAGAGTTTCTTAAAATGGAGACCTGTGACCAGTGGTGTCCCACAAGGATCCGTGCTGGGACCACTGTTGTTTGTGATCTACATAAATGATCTGGAGGAAGGTGTAGGTTGCCTCACTAGCAAGTTTGCAGATGATACTAAGATTGGTGGAGGAGCAGATAGTGAAGGGGACTGTCAGGGAATACAGCAGAATATGGATAGATTGGAGAGTTGGGCAGAGAAATAGCAGATAAAGTTCAATCCAGACAAATGTGAGGTGATGCATTTTGGAAGATGCAATTCCGGAGCGAACTATACAGTAAATAGGAAAGTCCTGGGGAAAATTGATGTACAGAGAGATCTGGTGTTCAGGTCCATTGTTCCCTGAAGGTGGCAATGCAGGTCAGTAGACTGATCAAGATACGACATGCTTTCCTTCATCGGATGGGGTATTGAGTACAAGAGACGGCAGGTCATGTCACAACTGTATAAACTTTGGATCGGCCACATTTGGAATACTGCGTACAGTCCTGGATGCCACATTATCAAAAGGATGTGGATGCTTTGGAGAGAGTGCAGAAGAAGTTCACCAGGATGTTGCCTGGTATGGAGGATGCTAGCTATGAGGAGAGGTTGAGTAGATTAGGATTATTTTCATTAGAAAGAAGGCAGTTGAGGGGGGACCTGATTGAGGCCTACAAAATCATGAGAGGTGTGGACAGGGTGGATAGCAGGAAACTTCTTCCCCAGAGTGAAGGACTCAATTAATCAAGGTCACGAGTTCAAAGTGAGAACGGAAATGTTTACGGGAGATATACATGGAATGTTCTTCACACAGAGGGTGGGCGCCTGGGATGCGTTGCCAGTGGAGGTGGTAGGGGCATGCATGATGGTATCATTTAAGATGTATGAGATACATAAGTAGGCAGGGAGCAGAGGGATACACATCCTTTGAAAATAGATGGCAGATTTAGATAGATGATATGGATCGGTGCAGGATTGGAGAGCCAAAGGGCCTGTTCCTGTGCTGAAATGTTCTTTGTTCTTAATAGGATTTACTCACATTTTAAAAATATGGATTTATTAGCAATAGGCAGTGTGGCTTTGTGCAGGGAAGGTTGTGTCACTCAAACTTGATTGAGTTTTATTAGGAAGTGACAAAGATGATTTATGACGGCAGGGTGATAGATGTCATCTATATGGACTTTAGCAAGGCCTCTGACAAGGACTTGCTAATACAAAAGATAAAGTCATATGGAATTGGTGACAAGATGGTAAGATGGATACATATCTGGCTTAGGCATAGAACACAGAGTAGCAGTGGAAAGGTGTTTTTCAGATTGGAGATCTGTGGCCAGTAGTGTTCCGCAGGGATCAGTCTTGGGACCTCTATTGCTATATATTTTGTTTTGTTATGTATAATATATATACATGGTTTGGGGAAAAAATGTAGGTAGCTTAATTAATAAGTTTGCTGATGACAGAAAGATTGGAGAAGTCAGAGGATACAGCAGAATATAGATAGACTGGAGACCTGAGCAGACCAAACCTCCGAAGACCATTCCAATCACCCCTTTCCCCATCCTATCCCTGCATTTCCAACGGCTAACGTACCTAACCTACACATCTGTGGGTAATTAAGCATGGTCAATCCACTTAATCTGCACATCTTTGGACTGTGGGAGGAAACTGAAGCACCTCGCCGAATCCCACATAGACACAGGGAGAACTTGCAAACTCCACACAGCCTGTCACCCAAGGATGGAATAAAACTCGGGTCCCTGATGCTGTGAGGCAGCAGACCTAACCATTGAGCCACCGTGCCATGTTTTTAATATAACTGGCTTTTTAAGAATGTAACTATTAGTACTGATGACGACCTTAAGTGATTACAAGTCTTGTATTCAAAACCCAGTTGATCAAAATAAAAGTATTTTTCTTCTCATGTTTAATTAACTTCATGTTTAAAGAGTACTGTGTGCTCAGTTACTTTGAATGAATTATACAGGGGAAAAAATAATTCTTTGAACCATCAGCTGATCAGCAAGCTCTGTATTGGGACTGAAAGAAGGAAACTGAGGAGTCGAGTAGCTACAAAGATAACATCTTGACTAATGTTTGTGCTGAGAAGTTACAACACAAAACACAATAGACTTTTATATTTAAATATAAAGTCCTTAATGAACTTCAAATTCACCATATCTGAAATAAATGACATGTCAACCTTATTGCTTGGTGTACAGACACTGTAATCTTCACAATGATTATCTCTCTTATACAGGTGATTCCTGAACCTAACATCGAAAGATCCTGCAGTGAAATGTGGTTCAACAGCTGCTGTGCAGTTCCTCAGAACAAATTCAAAATCCTGCCCTCAAATATACTTTGGAGTTCAATCTGAAAGTGACTGGGATCCATTGAAACAGTGATGTTAGGAAGGATGCAGCAGATTAACAATTGGAGACTGACCCATATTCCAGCTGCACTGTTGTCTGAGCTGAAATCAATGTGAAACCTCCTGTTGTGAACAATTCACTGAATGTTTCTGTTTTTACCATGACTTCTGTGCTTTACGTCTAATTTCTTGAGATACGTCACTGGTTTCAAAAAACAAGCATGTGTGACCAGCATGCATTCCACAGTGTTTTCAGGGTAACTCCAGGAACAGTGACAAAAGGCTGAGAATCCTGACATCACCATGTCAGTAAAGGCTCCACATGCAAGGACAAGTATTCCAGAAATGACTCCATGTGCGTCACCTCTCAGCACCACATTTATTTTATGAAGATTAACAAGCAATCATCAAAGGGAGCTGAGAACACATACTGTCCAAAGTGGACAGCCTTGGTTTGATTGTGTTAGCATCTGACTTAGAAATGTAACGTAAATCTCATCATTGTTGAAATCCATGTTGGCATGAATATGCTAGTGATTGGAACAAGTGCCAACCAGTTCAAATTCTTACCCTTCCAGTTATTCAGTTAGTTAGCACAAATACACACATTCAGCTGCCTGTAGGATTGGCAAAAGTGATTCACAGTCTCAACTAAGCAGGGAGTGGAATTAGTAAGTATCGTTGTGGGCTCTCTTGCACCTGCTAACAGTTTGCTCACAACAGACCCTCATCAGCTGGGAAAGCAGCATTGACGAAAACATCAAGAAATCTCACAGTACATCAAGAGAATTGGGAATGAGAACAGAGAGGTTCATTTTAATTGTAAATTTAGAAGCATCCTCCTGCTCCAACTGCACTATTTATGTTTCTTTCTGCAAGAACCAGCACATTGAAAATATACAGGACAGCAACTGACAACCTAAGCTCACTATTTATGCTTTCTTTACTGGATTGCTTGGTATTTCTATTACAAATCATGCTACGGATTACTTTTAGGTTTAGAAAATATAAAGAAATGTTTATCCCTCAGTGATTCTGCATTCAGCAGGATAAGCTCACAGAAGGAGGTCTGTCAAAAGCAGGGGCTCACAGAAACCCAGTTCTACTGACAGATTAATCTGGGTTTAGCACAAAGTATACCAAGAAGATGGAATATCAAGACCTTCCATTTATATTAGTTAATCTACACATGAAGCTGTGAAAGCAATTTTCATAAACAGTTGAGTAAAATGCCGAGGGAATGATACCCAAGGTGTACATTTAGTTATGTCAGTCCATCTTGATCAGCTCTTGTGATAGATCAAGGATTGGTTACAGTACACAAGGAGACCATTTGGTCTATCCAGTCCATGTCAGCTTTCTGCAGGAATAATTCACATATGCCACTCCACTGTCCTCTTCCCAGAATCCTGCATTTCTTTTTAATCTTCAGCTAAGCATTCAATAATCTTTTAAAAACCAAGTTTGAATCTGCCTTCATCACTTCTTAAGGCAGCGCATTCCAGATTCAAACCACTCATTGCATAAAAATGTTTTTCCCTCATATCACCTTTGGGTCTTATTTTTGATCTTGACAAGGGGACATAAATTTAAGGTGAAGGATGGAAGGTATAGGTGGGATGTCAGGGTAGGTTCTTTACCCAGAAAGTGGTGGGGGCATGGAATGCGCTGCCTGTGGGAGTGGCAGAGTCAGAATCATTGGTGACCTTTAAGCCGCAATTGGATAGGTACATGGATGGGTGCTTAAGCTAGGACAAATGTTCGGCACAACATCGTGGGCCGAAGGGCCTGTTCTGTGCTGTATTGTTCTATGTTCTATCTTAAATCTGTGTCATCTGGTTTTCTATTATTCCACCAATGGGAACAGTTTCTTCTGATCAACTCTGTCCAGATCTCTCAGGATTTTAAATCTCATTGCATGCTTCTCTTCTTGAAGAACACTCTCTTCTGAGTCTTCTTAGACTACACTGGGCCAACATTTAGATCAGCTCCAGCTCTGGTCAACCCAGCTCCAGCACTGGCCAGGTCAACTCTAGTACTGGGTTCATTTCTGATCAAACAAGGTTTAGCATTGACTCTGTTGTGAAAATGGATGAAATAAGACCAGCTAAATGGTCTCTCACGGGTAAGTAGAATTAGTGAGATACATGTGCATAGTGTCCTTGCTGTCAGTACAGCTCAATGTGCAACATTGAAGTGCTCAGGCATGGTGTAAGTTGAATCAGTGATGTTGGGTTCATAGAGGTTGAATGCCAATGTTAGTGGCCGTGAGATATGTGTGGCTAGTGCTCATGGAGTGCACTATAGAATGTTGGAGCTTGGTCTCCAACATGGAGGTCACTCAAAGCTTCAAGTTCTCTTACTTAATATAGTGATAATATAAATAAAGGATAGATAAATAATATAATATAATATAATATAGATAATATCGATAAAGGATAGATATCTGCAAAGCTCTCTTCTCATCATCTGTTAAAATACTGGGCGGAATCATCTGCTCCCAGAAATGCTGGGTTTGGAGGTAAAGTGCTGGTGTTCCCAGCCCCACTGTCTTCAGGCCCACACCAAAATGAGGTTCTAGTGAGAAGGTGCATGGTCAAGCTCCTTGCGTCACTACCAACTGGCATCCATAAATAACCAATTAAGGAGCTGTAGTCGTGCCGTATGACAAGTCAAAATTTGTGGCCAGCACCTCCCTTTGGGAGTAGGCTGGGGAAGAGTCCCTTGATCAAAGTCAATCAGTGCCTGATCAAATGTCTGATTTGATCTTCCTCTATCCACTTCTCTCAGTAATCCCTAGCCCCAGAATGCCCCACCCCACCCCCAATAAATTGCTACCATTTCACTCTGTTCCTCTTTCCAGCAGCAAACATGGCCTCCTCCAAGGTGCTGCATCAGATTACCCAGCAGCTCTCCATAGCTGGGATATCTGTTCCTTCCCATAGTTGCAATTCCAGACCCAGGCCTGCCAGTGGGGCCATACCAATGCCTGACTGGCATTAGATACTGTGGGACTTGCTTTTAGGTGTCGGTGTAAGTATCTCACTGGGTCTGTAGCTGCTGCAGAGGCCTGCATCCTCCATAGAGACATTGCTCGTGGTTGAAGGATACAGCATCCATTACTATTTGTCAGGATTGTTGTGAAATCTTGATAAACTTCAAATTTGAGCTGAGCCCTTTGGTGGAAAGCAACCAAATATCACCCAACTGTATCCTCGCTTGCTCCCATTTACTTTCATTCAGATTGTATCCACACCCACGTCTAACAATGTGAAGTACTGTTAATGATGCAGTTTATTCATAATCTCATTCAAAATTCACAGACAGGCACATGATTTCAGCAGAACCTGGTGAACACTCATCGTGGCCAGGAACACTGACAGGTCCTTTCTTTAATACCGACGAGCAGTGGAACCTGTCCTGAATAATCCACCAGCAAACTCAATACTACACATTGTTGAGTAAGGCAAGGGAGGAAATAGAATGATTGGTAAGAACTTTCTTCCTCTCTGGCCACAGGAGAAGTGATGATGTGGAGGAGCTGGTGATGGACTGGGGTGGACAAAACTGAAAATCACACAAGACCAGGTTATAGTCCAACAGGTTTATTTGGAATTGTAAGCTTTCGGAGCCCTGCTCCTTCATCAGGGGGGCAGGATCATGGGACACAGAATTTATAGTAAAAGATCAAAGTGACATCCAACTGATACAATGCACTGACAAACCTAGATTGTTGTTAAATCTTCAATCACTTAAAATTGGGGTGCAGATTTTGATTGATTAATATGTAAATCCCAGAATTTCTTTCAAGTCACAGCTCCAAGATAACTTAAGGTGTTATCAGTAGAATATAAATTTGACATCTCAGCTCAGACAAAGTGTCTGTCTGTATTCCAACCTTGGGTCAGACTGTTTTATTTCCACAGTAGGAGTTTATAAAATGTCACATGAACTGACTACCTACAGATTGTGAGCTTTTTGAACAAAACTGAATGTATCTGTGAATACAAATTCACCCCATAGATTTGTGTGTGTGTGCGTGTGGGGTGGGGGGGGGGGGGGGGTGAGAGACGGAAAGCACATGTGTGTCACTGGAAGACAGCCAATGTTATAACATTATTCAAGAAGGGAGTCAGAGAGTCATAGAGATGTACAGCATGGAAACAGACCCTTCGGTCCAACCCGTCCATGCTGACCAGATATCCCAGCCCAATCTAGTCCCACCTGCCAGCACTTGGCCCATATCCCTCCAAACCCTTCCTATTCATATACCCATCCACATGCCTCTTAAATTTTGCAATTGTACCAACCTCTACTATATCCTCTGGCAGCTCATTCCATACATGTAGCACCCTCTGTGTGAAACGTTGCCCCTTAGGTCTCTTTTATATCTTTCCCCTCTCACCCAAAACCTATGCCCTCTAGTTCGGGACTCCCCAACCCAGGGAAAAGACTTTGTCTATTTATCCTATCCATGCCCCTCATAATTTTGTAAACCTCTACAAGGTCACCCCTCAGCCTCCGACGTTCCAGGGAAAACAGCCCCAGCCTGTTCAGCCTCTCCCTATAGCTCAAATTCACCAACCCTGGCAACATCCTTGTAAATCTATTCTGAACACTTTCAAGTTTCACAACATCTTTCCGATAGGAAGGAGACCAGAATTGCACGCAATATTCCAACAGTGGCTTGACCAATGTCCTGTACAGGCGAAAGTGAGGACTGCAGATGCTGGAGAGGAGAATCAAGAGTGTGGACTCAACATCGTTGTGCGAGCATGAGGTGATTCTTTTGAATCCTCCCACTGCCCCCAGATGAAAGGGGTAGACATGGGCACCCGCATGGGCCCTAGCCATGCCTGTCTCCTTGTCAGTTACGTGGAACAATCCATCTTCTGAAGTTACACCGGCAACATTCCCTCTGTTCTATTGATGACTGTATTGGCGCCACCTCGTGCTCCCACGAGGACATTGAACAGTTCATCAACCTCACCAGCACATTCCACCCCGACCTTAACTTCACCTGGACCATCTCAGACACCTCCCTCCCCTTCTTGGACCTCTCCATCTCCATCAAATCCATATAGATCACATCTACTGCTCTGTCCTCATCAATTTTCTTTGTTACTTCTTCAAAAAACTCAATCAAGTTAGTGAGACATGATTTCCCACGCACAAAGCCATGTTGACTATCCCTAATCAGTCCTTGCCTTTCTAAATACATGCACATCCTGTCCCTCAGGATTCCCTCCAACAACTTGCCCACCACTGAGGTCAGGCTCACCGGCCTATAGTTCCCTGTCTTTACTGCCCTTCTTAAACAGTGACATCACGTTTGCAAACCTCCAGTCTTCCGGCACCTCACCTGTGACTATCGATGATACAAATATCTCAGCAAGAGGCCCAGCAATCACCTCTAGCTTCCCACAGAGTTCTCGGGTACACCTGATCAGGTCCTGGGCATTTATCCACATTTAAGCATTTCAAGACATCCAGCACTTCCTCCTCTGTAATCTGAACATTTTGCAAGATGTCACCATCTATTTCCCTACAGTCTTTATCTTCCATATCCATAGCCTGGAAGAAATCAATGGCCCTTGCTGTTTGTGCTTTCTCTAAATGATTTAGACTTGAATACAGGAGGATTCACAGTATTTTCATAAATGAGAAGAAAACTGGGGAGTGATAAATAGTGTGGAGGATAATCTTAGGTTACAAGACGGTATAGATGGACTGGTCAACTGAGCTAATCAGTGACAAATACAATTCAATCCAGAATGCTGGGACACTGGAAAGCACAAAGGATTAGAAGGACTTTAGTGTGTATGTACACCACTCCCTTAAAGTAATGGGACAGGTAGATAAATGGTTAAGAAGGCATATGGGAAACTTGTCGTTATTATCTGAGGCACAGAATTTAAGAGTGTGGAAGTTATGCCAGAACTGTATATAAAGTTGGTTTAGAGTATTGTATGCATTTCTGGAATGCACATTATACAATAAATGTAACTGCACTGGAGAGAGTGCAGAGGAGATTTACCAGGATGCTGCCTGGGCTGGACAGTATTAGTTCTGAAGAGAGATTGGACAGACTGTTTCGTTTTAACCTTGGGGCTGGGAAGAATGAGGGGGCACATGAGTGAGATGTTAAAAATTATGAGGGGCATAGTCAAGGTAGACAGGAAGAAATGTTTCTCTCGATGCAGGGACTAATGACCAGGGTCTATAGATTTAAGGTAAGGGACCAGAGGTTTAGAGAAAGGTGGTGAAAAGCATTTTCAGCCAGACGGTGGTAGGAATCTGAAATGCACTGCATGGTAGAGGCAGAAACCCTCATAATACTTAACTAGTATTTAGATGTACACTTGCAATGCCAAGGCATACAAGGTTATGGGGTCAAGTGCTGGAAAATGGGATTAGAACAGTTTGGTGGTTGTGTTTGACCAGAGCAGTATGTAAGGTCTTTTTCTGCACTGTCCACCTCTCTGATTCTATAACATGGAAATAAATAGCAGGATGGCATCCGCTCCTCAGCTCCTGAGCCACTGAGGTGCAACAACTACAAAGGGGCTCCTCGACAGAGAAATGCTGAAGCTTTTCCTCTTGTACTATCCAGGACAAATGCAAGAATGCCAAATTTAAAATGATCACAACAATTCATATTACAGAAGAAAGAACAACTACAGCCTTCCTGAGCTCCCAATTCATTTAAAAAAACAAGAGCATAGCACTGACGGCAAAGCGGGGGCCGCTGCACATCAATATATGCCATTTCCATTGAGGGAAAATGCTTTAAGTGAAACTAACCATCTTAAAGTGGCTGCTCATGTAGAATTACATCAATAAGAGGTTTTTTTGGGGTGTTTTGGAAGCATAAGCTGGGTGAGTACAGTCTTTACTCTATCATAAACAACTAAAGCCAAATCACTGAAATGTCTGGCCTCTTTACCTGGCATTACACTAACACTAACAATCATCCATGAAGTTGTTCAATTTTGAGGCTGGCTGATCATCTTCGTAGACTGTTAAATGGAAAATACCACTTGTGCAATAAACAGCATATTAGCAGGGTGAAATGACCTCCTTTACCTGTTGTTCATATTTTTATTTGATTTTAGTTAGTTCATATAAAGCCTCAGCTTACAGTGGCAGGGGACCTCAGACCCATGTCTGACGTTCCTGACTCTTACACTTGCAAGAAGTGTGTCCAGCTGCAGCTCTTGTTTGACCGCATGATGGCTCTGCAGCTGTGGATGGACTCACTGTGGAGTATCTGCAATGCTGAGGAGGTCGTGGATAGCATGTTTAGTGAACTGGTCACACTGCACGTTAGAATTGCTGAGGGAGACAGTGAATGGGTGACTAAAAGACAGTAAAAGAGTAGGAAGGCAGTGCAGGTGTCCCCTGCGGTCATCCCCCTCCAAAACAGCTATACCATTTTGGATACTGTTGGGAGAGATGGCTCAATAGGGGAGGGCAGCAGTTGTCAAGATCATGGCACCGTGGCGGGCACTGCTGTTCAGAAGGGCGGGAAAAAGACTCGTAGGGCCATAGTCATAGGGGATTCTATTGTGAGGGGAGTAGATAGGCGGTTCTGTGGCCGAAAACGGGACTCCCGGATGGTACGTTGCCTCCCAGGTACTCGGGTCAGGGATGTCACCTATTGATTGCAGAGCATTCTAAAAGGAGAGGGTGAACAGCCAGTTGTCTTGGTGCATATAGGCACCAACGATATAAGTAGAAAATGAGATGAGGTCCTGAAAGAAGAACGCAGGGAGCTAGGAGAGAAGTTAAAGAGGAGGACATCAAAGTAGTGATCTCGGGATTACTACCAGTGCCACTTGCTAGCCAGGGTAGAAATGAAAAAATAGGCAGGATGAACACGTGGCTTGAGGAATGGTGTAAGAGGGAGGGGTTCAGATTTGTTGGTCATTGGGACCGGTTCTGGGGAAGATGGGAGTATTACAAAATGGACGATCTACATCTGAACAAGGCCGGAACCAATGTCCTTGGGGGAGTTTTTGCTACTGCTGTTGAGGAGGTTTTAAACTAATGTGCCAGAAGAGAAAACAAGTAGGCAGTGAGGTGGAGACTGAAGACTGTAAGAATTATGAAGGTAGCATTAACATAGGGAAGAGTGGGCAGAGAGCAGGTGAGCGCAAAAGAACTGATGGTCTGAAATGCATCTACTTTAATGCAAGGAGTATAGTAGGTAAGGAAGATGAACTTAGGGCTTGGATTGGTGCCTGGGAGTATGACGTTATTGCAGTCACAGAGACTTGGTTGAAGGAAGGGCATGATGATTGGCAACTAAATGTTCCAGGATATAGACAGGACAGGGAGGGAAGTAAAAGGGGGGGGGGGTTTGGAGTTGCATTGCTGGTCAGGGATGATATCACGGCTGTGCTAAAGGAGGACACTATGGACGTCTTGGGTAGTGAGGCATTATGGGTGGAGCTGAGAAATAAGAAGGGTCCAGTTACATTGTTGGGGCTGTATTACAGGGCTCCCAACAGTGAGGGTGAGGTAGAAGAACAAATAGGTAAACAGATTATGGAAAGATGTAGAGATGATGGGAGATCTTAATTTTCCCAACATTGATTGGGATACACTTAGCGTCAGAGGTCTGGATGGGGTAGAATTTGTAAGAAGCATCCAGGAGAGTTTTCTAGAGCAGTATGTCAATAGTCAGACGAGAGAAGGGGCCATATTGGACCTGGTACTGGCGAACGAGCCAGGACAGGTGGTAGAAGTTGTGGTGGGGGATTTCTTTGGGAACAGTGACCACAATTCTGTAAGTTTTAGAATACTCGTAGATAAAGATGAGAGTGGTCCTAAGGGAAGAGTATTAAACTGGGCCAAGGCCAATTATATCAAAATTAGGCAGGAGCTCGGAAATGTGGATTGGACACAGCTATTTGAAGAGAAGTCCACATTTGATATGTGGGAGGCTTTCAAAGATAGGTTAAAGATAGTGCAGGATAGGCATGTCCCGTTGAAGGCAAAAGATAGGAAGGGCAAGATTCGTAAACCATGGATGACAGGAGAAATTGTACGACTAGCCAAGAGGAAAAGGGAAGTGTACATTAGGTCTAGGCAGCTAAAAACAGAACGGGCCCTGGAAGAATATCAGAAGAGTAGGACAAGTCTTAAACGAGGAATCAAGCAGGCTAAAAGGGGTCATGAAATAGCTTTAGCTAGCAAAATTAAGGAGAATCCCAAAGCATTTTATTCTTATATAAGAAGCAAGTGGGTAACTCGAGAAAGGATTGGTACACTAAAGGATAATGAAGGAAGGCTGTGTGTCGAACCTGAAAGAATGGGTGAGATTCTGAATGATTACTTTGCATCAGTGTTCGCTGAGGAGAGGAACATGATGACTCTTGAGAATAGAGATAGACGTTTGATTAGTCTGGATCACGTTGGCATAAGTAGAGAAGATGTATTGTGTAGGTTAGAGATTATTAAGGTGGACAAATCCCCAGGACCAGATGGGATCTATCCCAGGTTGCTGAGGGAGGCGAGAGAGGAAATAGCTGGGGGCCTGACAGATACCTTTGTGGCATTCTTAAATACAGGTGAGGTGCCGGAGGACTGCCGGTTGTCCCCCTGTACAAGAAGAGTAGTAGGGATATCCCGGGTAACTACAGACCAGTGAGCCTGACGTCGGTGGTGGGAAAATTGCTGGAGAGGATACTGAGGGATAGTATCTATTTATATTTAGAAAAGAATTGGCTTATCAGTGATAGGCAACAAGGTTTTGTGGGGGGGAGATTGTGCCTTACCAACTTAATAGAGTTCTTTGAGGAAGTGACCAAGTTGATAGATGAAGGAAGGGCTGTTGATGTCATATACATGGCCTTTAGTAAGGAGTTTGATAAGGTTCCCCCTGGTAGATTAATGGAGAAAGTGAAGTCACATGGTGTGCAGGGTGTTCTAGCTAGGTGGATAAAGAACTGGTTGAGCAACAGGAGACAGAGAGTAGTAGTTGAAGGGAGTTTCTCGTAATGGAGGAAGGTGACTAGTGTGTTCCGCAGGATCAGTGTGCTGGGGCCACTGTTGTTTGTGATATACATAAATGATCTGGAAGAGGGCATTGTTTTTGTGATATACATAAATGATCTGGAAGAGGGCATTGTGGGTATGATCAGCAAGTTTGCAAGTGACACGAAGATCAGTGGAGTAGCAGAAATCATAGGGGACTGTCAAAGAATACAGGAGAATACAGATAGATGGAGAGTTGGGCGGAAATGTGGCAGATGGATTTCAATCCAGACAAACGTGAGGTGATGCATTTAGGCAAGACTAATTCTAGAGCGCATTACACAATGAACGGAAGAGCTTTGGGAGCAGTTGATGGGCAGGGAAATCTGGGAGTGCAGGTCCATTGTACCCTGAAGGTTGCTGCAGAGGTGGATAGAGTGGTCAAGAAGGCATACGGTGTGCTTGCCTTCACTGGACAGGGTGTTGAGTATAAGAGCTGGCAAATCATGTTAAAATTGTACAGGACGTTGGTTCGGCCGCATTTGGAATACTGTGTACAGTTCTGGTCACCACATTACCAAAAGGATGTGGACGCTTTGGAGAGGGTGCAGAGAAGGTTTACGAGGATGTTGCCTGGTATAGAAGGTGCTAGCTATGAAGAGAGGTTGAGTAGGTTAGGTTTATTTTCTTTAGCAAAAAGGAGATTGAGGGGGGACCTGATTGAGGTTTACAAAATCATGAAGGGTATAGACAAGCTTTTTCCCAGGCTGAAGGATTCCATAATGAGAGGTCACACTTTCAAGGTGAGAGGTGGAAAGTTTAAGGGGGATACACGTGACAAGTACTTCACACAGAGGGTGGTGGGCATCTGGAACGCATTACCAGCAGAGGTGGTAGAGTCATGCAAGTAGATTCATTTAAGATGCATACGAGCAGATGCATGAGTAGGTGGGGAGCAGAGGCATTCAGATGCTTAGGAGTTGACCGACAGATTTAGACAGTAGACTTGGATTGGCTCAGGCTTGGAGGGCCGAAGGGCCTGTTCCTGGGCTGTAAATTTTCTTTGTTCTTTGTTCCTACCTTTCTTAGGTAATCAGACGTACTTCAAACATTTGAACAACAGGTGAAGCGAGCCGTTTTATGCTGCTGCTATACAATACCAAGACAAGGGGGATTCTCCATGAACCAGATGCTTCCACCAAGTCAAACAAAACTTCTCTCACAAAAAAACAGGTAATGCAATATTTGAATTTCAGTACCTAGGTGATATTAGGTTTCTTGACCTTCCATCCCATTGACTGATGGATTGAACAAAATAAGACATCACTTTGGCTGTTTGTAACAGACATAGTACTGACTGTACTCAACCAGCCCATACTTGCAACACTTAAAACAGAGTGACAAACATTATTTGTGTTTCTGCAATTTGACAAGACTTGTTAAATGCCCAATGTACTAAGAATTAGACTAATGACCATTTTAAGATTGTCAGTTGGGCACTTAGTGTGGCTCATTTATGCTCATTTCTGTTTTGAAAACAGACATGTGGTCTCTTTTTGAATTCTACAAATACTTTTATCCGATTTGAAATTAAACAAAAGCCTGACAATACCTTTATCAATTAGAGTCCACCTGCCAACCAATCAGCATTCTCTTCTCATGCACTATAATTTGTTGTTTCCTTTAAGATTTTACAAAGTTAAAAATCAAACACCAGGTTATAGTCCAACAGGTTTATTTGGAAGCACTAGCTTTCAAAGTGCTACTCCTCCACCTGATGAAGGAGCAGTGCTCCAAAAGCTAGTGCTTCCAAATAAATCTGTTGGACTATAACCTGGTATTGTGATTTTTAACTTTGTCCACCCCAGTTCAACACCCGCATTTCCAAATCATGACTACATTTAAGATTGGATATCCTTACAATTTTGTCCTGATGAATGCAAGATTAAAAGGGCCAACAGTATGTTCCTTTCTCAGAGATACAAAGGCCTTGAACTGTTCCCTGGTGAAATTTTAGAGTAACTGCAATGGAAAACTTTGATTACCCAAATATAGACTGTGAATTTGTTCATATGATGGACAGATATGGACAATTGTTCCTAGATTGTGTTCTGGAGTATTTTCTACAGTAGTATGAGTCCAGTCCAACAAAGAAAGATGCATAATAATTGTCATTGGAAATAATGTCAGATCAAGTATCAGTGGTAGAAAATTTAGGAGACAGTGATCATTTTATCATGAGACTCAGGATGGTGTTAGATAATGACAGCAATCCAGAGTAAGAAAAATCAATTGGCAGAGAGCTGTCATTAATGTGGCAACAGCAGCGCTCAGTAGGATGGATTGGCATAAAGATTAGATTACTTACAGTGTGGAAACAGGCCTTTCGGCCCAACAAGTCCACACCGACCCGCCGAAGCGTAACCCACCCATACCCCTACATTTACCCCTTTTAACCTAACACTACAGGCAATTTAGCATGGCCAATTCACCTGACCCGCACATCTTTGTGACTGTGGGAGGAAACCGGAGCACCCGGAGGAAACCCACGCAGACACAGGGAGAATGTGCAAACTCCACACAGTCAGTCGCCTGAGTCGGGAATTGAACCCAGGTCTCTGGCGCTGTGAGGCAGCAGTGCTAACCACTGTGCCACCGTGCCGCCCATAAGAATTTGACAGGAAGAAGAGTTATTGTACAATAGGTTCGCTTCAAAGGGTAGATGGTTCGGATACAGTGGAGGTATATTCCCTCCAATGCAAAAGGTAGGACAAACATATCTAGAATTCCGATGAGAAAGGAGATACAATTTAACATCAGAAAGAAAATGTGTGTTTATGACAGCAGTCAGGCAGAAAATATAATTGAGAATCAACAGGAATAGCAAAGGGTTAGGGAGGAAGTGATGAAGCATTTAAGAGAATTAAAGAGGAATTACGCGAAAAGAGTAGCAACTAACATAAGGGAAGTTTCAAATCTTCTGCAGGCAAATAAACAGTAAGAGAATGGTTAAAAGGAGGAGTAGATCCAATCAGAATCAAAAAGGGGATTTAAAGTTGGAAACAGGGGGTATGGCTGAAGTGTTAAATTAAAATTTTACATTTGTCTTTACAAAAAAGAACTTGCTCCCCAGGCCATACTGACAGAGGTGGAATCTCTGTTACTAAATGGATCCAAAATTAATAAGGAAGAAGTCTTGAACATATTGTTGTAACTTAAATTTGACAAGGCACTGGCTATAATCTTGCAGTCTTCCCAAGACTTGGTGCCAGAAGATTGGAAAATTGCAAACATGGGCGGCATGGTGACACAGTGGTTAGCACTGCTGACTCACAGTGCCAGAGACCCAAGTTCAATTCCCACCTCAGGTGACTGACTGTGTGGAGTTTGCACATTCTCCCCGTGTCTGCGTGGGTTTCCTCCCACAGTCCAAAGATGTGCAGGTTAGGTGAATTGGCCATACTAAATTGCTCATAGTGTTAGGCGAAGGGGTAAATGTAGGGGAATGGGTGTGGGTGGGTTGATCTTCAGCGGGTCGGTATGGACTTGTGGTCCGAAGGCATCTAATTATGCCTTTGTTCAACAACGTTTGTGGGGATAACTAGGGGGGCTTGGGCTAAATGGCTAGCACTGCCACCTTGCAGCACCAGAAACCCAGGTTTAATTCCAAATTTGGGTAATTGTCTGTGTGGAGTTGCACATTCTCCCTGTGTCAGCATAGGCTTCCTCCAGTTGCTCTGGTTTCCTCCCAAACTCCAAAGACGTGAAGGTTAGCTGGATTGGCCATGCTAAATCACTCCTAATGACTAGGAATGTGCAAGTTAAGTGGATTGGCCTTGCTAAAATGCAAAGTTATGGGATACTGTGGGGGCTGGGTCAGGATGGAATGCTCATCAGTGGGGTCAGTGCAGACTCAATGAGTCAAATGGCCTCTTTCTGCACAGTCAGGATTCTATGATAATCCCAGCAATTACTGACCAGGCAGTTTAACTTAGTGGTGGGAAAACTTCGAAAACAATTATTTGGGTTGAAATTAGTAGTTACATGACAAAAGAGTGTTGATTATGAAGAATCAGTACAGATTTCTAAAGAGGAAATTGTGATTAACTAATTTACTCGAAAATTTTGATGAGGTAACAAAAACAGCCAAAGCAGAAAATGTTACTGATGTGGTATACATGGATTTCCAAACAGCATTTAATACAGTGCCACACTCGGGACTTGTGTGGAAAGTTTACGTCACAGTATAAAAGGGACATAAGCAAGATAGATACAAAATTGGTTGAGTGATAGGAAACAAAGAATAATGGTCAATGGATATTTTTGGGCAGGAGCAAAGTTTGTAGTGGAGGGTCCTGAGGGTTGGCTTGGGACCCTTGCTTTTCCTGATATATATTAATAATCTAAATCTTGGTGCGCAGGAAACAATTTCAAAGTTTGCAGGTGATGCTAAACTTAGAAGAATTGTAAAGTGTGAAGAGGACTGTGTAGAGGGGACGGGATGGGGGGTGCAGGTAACTGGAAATGGGATAGGTAGATTGAGGTGGGGGTGAAGGTGATAGGTTGGAGAGGAGGGTAGAGCAGATAGGTGGGAAGGAAGATGGACAGGTAGAACCGTTCAAGAGGGCGGTGCTGAGTTGGAGGGTTGGATCTGGGATAAGGTGGGGGGGGAGGCAAATGGGGAAACTGGTGAAATCAACATTGATCCCATGGGGTTGGAGGGTCCCAAGGTAGAAGATAAGGCATTCTTCTTCCAGGCATCAGGTGATTAGGGTTCGGCAAGGGAGGAGGCCCAGGCCCTGCATGTCCTTGGCAAAGTGGGAGGGAAGTTGAAGTGTTCAGCCACAGGGTGGTGGAGTTGGTTGGTGCAGGTGTCCTAGAGATGCTCTCGGAAATGGTCCACAAGTTGGCGTCCTATCTCCCCAATGTACAGGAGACCACATGAGGTGCAACGGATGCAGTAGATGATGTGTGTGAAAGTACTGGTAAATTTCTATCCGATTTGGAAGGAGAAACAGAAGGTCTGACAGCATCCATGAAGAGGTATCACAGTTAACATTTTGGGTCCAGTGACACTTCCTCAGAACTCTGATTTCTCTTCGCAGGTACTGCCAGATCTGCTGAGCTTTTCTAGCAACCTCTGTTTTTGTTTCCAAAAGGACATTGACAGGTTTGTGGAGTGGGCAGATAGGTGACAAGTGAGGTTCAAAGCAAAGAAGTATACATCATATAATTTGGTCGAAGGCATTGAAAGACAATAGAAAATAGGCAGTATGATCCTAAAAGGGGTGTACATGGAGAAGGAGGGTCCCAAGGTAGAAGATAAGGCAATAGGGGTATAGAGTACAAGAGCAAGGATGTGGTGTTGAATTTATACAAGACATTTCTTATAGCTCAGCTGGAATATGTGTATTGTTCTCCGAGCCACATTATTGGAATGATGTGATTGCATTGGAAAGAGTGCAAACGTGATTTACAAGAATGATTCCAGGAATGAAAAACTCCATTTATGAAGTTAGATTGAAGTTGGACTGTTCTCTCTTGGAGAGAAGAACGCTGAGAGAAGACTTTATACAGATTTTCAAAATCATGAGTGGGCTAGGTAGAGCACAAATAAATACAAACCTGTCCCACTCATACAAGAACAGACAGAGGGCAAAGATTTAAAGTGACATGCAAATGAAGCAAGAGTGATGTAACAAAAAACTTATTCACTCAGTGAATAGTTAGGGATGTAATGCTCTGCCTGAAAAGTTGTGGACACAGGTTAAATTAACACATTCAAGAGAGCATTCATTGGATGCTTAATTGGATAGAAATAGTGTTCACGGATATGGGAAAAGGCATGAGGTTGGCACTCGGTAATAAAATCAGTGCAAGAATGATGGGCCGAATAGTCTCCTCCTGTTCTGTTAAAATTCTGTGATTCTAGTGCATTCCCATGGCAATGCCACAACCAGAGCTGTCAACCACTTATCAGCCTTTTCTCTTGTAATTGTTGCAACTGGTTGACATTTGGCACCTTGCAGTTGTCCTGATGAAAAGCTTTGGCACCACATCCCTCTCTCTCTCTCTTCAGCAAGATTCAAGTTCTGCACAACGAAGGCTATCATTTTCCTGAGCTGCTGTGCACACTAACTTCCTGCTCACTGAAACTGGAGAACACTCTTTGAAGCCATTAAAACAGAAAGGATGACAATAAATAACTGCACAACAAAAATTAATGGAAATATGTTGCTCAATATTTGGCTGGGATATGTGGAGATCATTAGTTAATTCCAAAATGGATGAGCAGAATGCTGTTTATTGATAAGACAAGGTTTACATAGTTCTGATGTATTGTCAGCTAGGTCAGTTTCTGGAGGATATTTTTAGCAGTTGAAGTGCGGAGTAGGGATGATGGTGGGTAAAACCTCTCTGCCTCTCTGAAATTCTAATCAAAAGCACATGTCTTGTTGGTGAATTGATTAGTGACAGTGATCCTACTTTTGGGAGAACTTCTCTAGACTTGTGGAAAGAAATAAGAAACAGAAACTGGAAGAATTATAGATTAAAAGTTTCAAAGTATGTTAAAGGATTTTCCACTAGTTTTGGACAAAAGAAATTACAATTGACATTCCTTCCTTGAGCTTTTCAGAGCTGCTTGTCCAAGAGTATATTAACCTTTGAGATGATGAGAGTTAGCAGGAATTCTGAGAGTTTCAAAAGTATGTCTGAGTAATTCCAAATCTGTGCTTTAGTTAATGGGCAATTGTACAAACTCTTGATTAGAATCACATAACTAGATTTGATAGTATATTAGATTAGATTAGATTCCCTACAGTATGGAAACAGGCCCTTCGGACCATCAAGTCCACATGGACCCTCCGAAGCGTAACCCACCCAGACCCATTTCCCTCTGACTAATGCACCTAACACTACAGGCAATTTAGCATGGCCAATTCACCTGACCTGCACATCTTTGGACTGTGGGAGGAAACCGGAGCACCCAGAGGAAACCCACACAGACACGGGGAGAATGTGCAAACTCCACACAGTCAGTCACCCAAGGTTGGAATCGAACCTGGGACCCTGGTGCACTGAGCCACCATGCTCGTCTGTTCTTATAATGTGCAGAAAGATTTCTCTATAAACGTATGTAGGGCGTGAGATCCAGTAGAAATTCAATGCTTAGCCCAAAACCCAGTTTTACCAAGTGCTGACAATAGTCAAGATTTATTTACATCCAAAAGGCCCACCTTACAGCATTGAGATTTTCCACCCACACAGAAAAACGTCCTTTGCTTTCTTAATGTCTTTACAATTCCTTCCAATGCCTTATTTTCTGTTGCTCATCAGTCAACGAGAGGAGCAGGTTGTTAGGTACACCACAATTTTAAGGTAATAGGGCATCAGGTGAACTCGGCTATTAGTCAGCACAACTGCAGATTCATTCTTCAACTATGTCCCTTTAAATAACTCCAAACATCTTTTGGCCATTTCATTTGTGGAGGGAAAGAATGAAAAGATCATTGTCTCTAAGGTTGAAGTTAACTTTTCAGTGAAGCGTAACAACTAGTTTGCTCAGCCTATCGGACCTCCACTAGCTCTTTCATATCCAGTTAGTCCCACTAACCTTCAAATATACATCTAATTCTATTTCAAACTTATTATAGGATCCATTTCCACCACCATTTCAGGCAATATATTCTACACTAACACAACTCTCTGTAAAAGCTATGAGAAAGTGAAAACTGCAGATGCTGGAGATCAGAGTCAAACATTCTCAAGAACATCTCCGGAACTAATGCACTAAACAACCCCACCACCCTGTGCCGACCACTTCAACTCCCCCTCCCATTCCGCCAAAGACATGCAAGTCCTGGGCCTCCTCCACCACCAAATCCTACTCACCCGACAACTGGAGGAAGAATGCCTCATTGTGCCCTGGGGCCCACCAATCACAAGGAATCAATATCATAGAGTCACAGAGGTGTACAGCACGGAAACAGACCCTTCAGTCCAACTTATCCATGCTGACCAGATAGTCTAACCATTTCACCAGTTTCCTCATATCCCCTCCAACTCAGCACCACCCTCTTGAACTGTCCTACCTGTCCATCTTCCTTCCCCACCTATCCATTCCTCCCTCCACTCCAACCCAGGACCATCACCTCCCACCTTCATCTACCTATCGCATTCCCAGCTACCTTCCCCACAGCCCAGATCCCCTCCCATTTATATCTCAGCCCCCTTGGGCCTGCCTACACATTCATGATGAAGGGCTTATGCTCAAAACGTCAACTCTCTTGCTCCTTGGATGCTGCCTGACCGAATGTGTTTTTCCAGTGCCACACATTTTGTCTCTGCAAAAGTCATGCTGCCCTGTGTGAACACAAGATTTCAATTGAGGAATGAACAGAATTTGATAAAAATTTTGAGAAATGTCCTTGCTTTTGTACTCCATTCCTCTTTGAACACAGTCAAGGATTCCCATATGATTTCCCAACAGGATCTCAGCTGTTCCACCACTGTTTTAAAATGGTATCATTTTATCATCATCCTTCCTGCCAAAACTACTTCTATGTTAATTTGATGGACAAATGGTCGCATCTGCATCTGTCTGCCTATCCCACCAAACCATGTCATCCTGAAGTCTACCTCTCTGTTTTCAAGTATAATGTT
The DNA here is from genome assembly GCF_004010195.1 of Chiloscyllium plagiosum. Lineage (NCBI taxonomy): Eukaryota > Metazoa > Chordata > Chondrichthyes > Orectolobiformes > Hemiscylliidae > Chiloscyllium > Chiloscyllium plagiosum. The sequence goes on from NC_057743.1 coordinate 1,699,362, forward strand.
GATCTAAGGGTATTTAAATTATATCCAGAACTTCCACATTCATGGAATTAATGCATATTGAAACGTACAATGACAGACTTCACAAGTTTCTTGGAACTGCATTTAATCCAATTGCCTCAATATCTTTTACATCTCATGCATTTGTATCCCAGAACCCAAAGAACGTCAATGAAGAAATGATGCTTTAGTCCTTAGTTCACAGCTAAAGAAGTACATAACTTTGTTTTTCCTCAGGATGTTCTCACAGCTTCAGTGTGGCTCTCTGTAAACTAACTATTCAAATTGACTGTTCTATGCCAGAAGGCTCTATTAGGACCACTTATGATTTAATCCACTAGCTGCAAGTTAGACCCAATCTTCCAATTCTTTTCCTGTCATGAAATCCAAACTGAACTGTCTTCTTTTGTCAGCAAGTAAACACAACCATTAAAAATATTTTATTAGGTAGATTGGCCATGCTAAATTGTCCATAGTATCCAGGGATGTGCAGGCTAGGTGGATTAGCAATGGGAAATGCAGGGTTACAGGAACAGGGTGGAGGGTGTGGGCTGGTCTCTAGAGGATCCGTTTGGACTTGACACTGTAGGGATTCTATGATTTAACCAAGGCTCTATTCTGAAGCATAAATGTCTGTGGCAATATGGCATGTTCCACATGATTCAAAGAGAAATACATGTGAATGATTTTACCTTCAAAGCAACTTTTTGATCCTGTAACCCACAGCAATTGTTTATATATCTATGGATGTGACTGCCAACTCTCCAGACTCCTGAACTCTATTAGATCTGATGCCCTATAGTATGGAAACAGGCCCTTCAGCCCAACAAGTCCACACCGACTCTCCGAAAAGTAACCCACCCAGACCCATTTCCCTCTGTCTAATGCAACGAACACTATGGGCAACTTGGCATGGCCAATTCACCTGACCTACGCATGTTTGAAACCCTCACAGACACAGGGAGAATGTGCAAACTCCACACAGACAGTCACCCAAGGCTGAACCTGGGACCTTGGTGCTGTGAGGCAGCAGTGCTAACCACTGAGCAACCAGGCTTCCCCAAGCTTAAGGATCAATCAGTCACTGTTCAGGTTTTTTAACCATGCAACACAAAACACATGCCATTGTTGAATTGTAATGAAACCCAGGTTGTTTGAGTTACTTTTACATCAGAGTTGTTTTTACCAGTTTCTCAAACAAATACTCCCACAATCGACAGTTAAACCTTTACTTTCTATATTTTAAAAGCTTTATTCTAACACATATCATCCAGATATTCTATCATCCAGATATAGCAAAAGTTACAAACTAAATGTCTTAAATAAGAAAGTGGAAACTGAATGTTCTGACAGTAATTTGGAAATGCAAGGAAGACATGCAATTCTTTCCAACAATCGGAGCTAAGGCAACACTCGACTCAAACAGGCAAATAATTCATTTCAATAAACGTCTTTGACACTTGGGATTGCTCAACGACAGTATAGAAAGTGTTCAAAAGACATAAATATAAAAACAGGTGAGCCACTTCTTAATTATTCTTAATTACAGGGGAACCTCGATTATCCGAATATTTCGCTTGGCACTATTTTGCTTGGACAATCGATTATTCGGTTAATCGATTAAATGCCTTTCCTCTAGGGCTCGGAGTTTTTAAGTCTGCTCCTTGTTCAGAAGACGGCAGCAGCACACATCGCGTGAGGCCCCGCCCCCACTCCCAAAACCCCCAACACAGC
>NC_057743.1:1701969-1726001 GCF_004010195.1 Chiloscyllium plagiosum
AACACCGCCCCCTGCCCCCAACCGTGTCCAACACCGCCCCCTGTCCCCAACCCTGTCCAACACTGCCCCTGCCCCCCAACCCCGTCCTGCACTGCCCCCGCCCCTCTCCGGGGCAGCTGGACTGGATACTAACAATAAGACTGCTGCTGCTGCTGTCTTTGTGGGATAAGTCTCCGAATAGCACACACGCACACAGCCAAACGCACAACTTCGTACTGCAGTGTTTTGACAGGTTCCACCTCTGCCCTGTACAGGACAATGTTAGTCAGATTATCTGGGGAAGGGGGGGGTTAGGGTACACCTCACGTAGAACTCCAGGGAAAGTGTGGGGAGAGAGAAAGGATGGGAGATCAGTCATTTCAAGACACTGCCTATTTAATCACTGTAAACAAAAGACGCGATCACTGTTGGAAACACGTCTTTGATGTAATGTTTCTATCGGGACCTCGGGATCTCCTTCGCATAATCCGATTTTCGGATAAGTGGTATTCGGATATTCAAGGTATCCTGATTTCCCTTATAAGTATACTCCTACTGCCTTTCTACTTTTCTAAGCATTCACTCAATCTCTGCTGTCTATACCTGACACATGTTTTCTTCTCCTTCTGAACAAAAACTTCAACTTCTTTAGCCATCCAGCATTGTCTATACCTACCAGCCTTCCCTATCACCCTGACAGGAATATACTGTCTCTGGATTCTCGTTATCTCATTTTTGAAGGCTTCCCATTTCCCAACATCCCTTTACCTTCGAACATCTGCTCCCAATCACCTTTTGAAAGTTCTTGCCTAATACCATCAAAATTGTCCTTCCTCCAATTTATAACTGAACATTTCGATCCTGTCTATCCTTTTCCAACACTATTTTAAAACTAATGGTCGTAGTCTGCCAAGTGCTCCTGCACTGACACCTCAGTCACTTTCCCTGCCTTACTTCCCAGGGGTTGAACAAATTTTGCACCTTCTCTATTAGGTACACACACATACTGAATCAGAAAGTTTTCTTGTACACACTTAACAAATTCCACTCCATCTGAACTCTCAATACTATGGCAGTCCCAATCTATGTTTGGAAAGTTAAAATCCCCCACCATAACCACCCTATTATTCTTAAAGATAACCGAGTTCTCCTTACAAATCCCATATTCCTAACCAAGCCCTGAGTTCATCTGCCTTCCCTGGTTGGCCTCTTGCATTGAAATAAATGCAGTTTAATTTATCAGTCCTACCTTGTTCTCTGCTTTGTTCCTGCTTGCCCTGACTGTTTGACTTGCTCCTTTTCTCAACTGTACCAGTCTCAGATTGATCTCTTTCCTCACTATCTCTCTCGGTCCCACCCCCTTCCTCCACGTTATTAGTTTACTCTTCCCGATCAGCTCTACCAAATCTCCCTGCCAGTATATTAGTCCCCTTCCAATTCAGGTGCAATCCGTCCTTCTTATACAGGTCACTTCTATCCCAGAAGAGATACCATTGACCAAAAATGTGAACCCTTCTCCCCTGCACCAGCTCCTCAGCCATGCATTCATCTGCTCTATCCTCCTATTCCAACCCTCACTAGCTCTTGCACCAGATATTACTGCTCTCGAGGGTCTCCTTCTTAAATTCCTGTCTAACCTCCTCTATTTTTCCCTTCAGAAACTCATCCTTTTCCCTTCCTATGTTGTTAGTTCCAATGTGCAGAATGAAACAGATCTTAATAAAACACATAAGCAAAAAGAACCCACTCTACTCACTTTTAAAAAAAAAGACAGCAAGGTTACACTTCAACACCATGCACTTATCTGCTCCTGTATTGTGAGCTCTTCCACGCAGGTTCCTTTAAGGTCAGCTATGAATTTCGCTGTTTGTTAACTTTTCGTAGACGCACTCCGATGTCCAGAAATACTTGAACTCAAACAGCAAAGGCAGTAGTTGTGCTGATTTACTGCTGTGTCAGACAGCAGTGTAGGTTTCTCCCTCTCTCTCTCTCTCTCACTAACAGTGTGGTCTATAACTTTGTCTCTCTTCTTCCTTTTTTTAAAGTGACGTTGTTTTGATCTTTTTTCCCCAAGTTCCAAAACACTGCAACAGCTTACAGTACAGTAATTACTGTTCCTGGAATTTGAGGAAATCACTTCCAATACTTAAAATATCTCAAAACAGGCACAGCTCTTGCAGCCACAATTTTTTTCCCGTCCTCCATCTCAGTTCTGCTCAGCTTAGTCCGAAATGGCCATATTCAGTCAAATGTTGTCTTAATGTCAAGGACAGTCACTCTCACCTCACCTTTGGAGTTCAGCTCCTTTGTCCATTTTGAATAAGTGTTATGATATCAAGGGCTAAGTAGCCCTGGTGGAATCCAAACTGAGTGTCAGCAAGTTAATGCTAAGCAAATCATTTTTATTTTATTAATTCAAGGGATATGGGCATCGGTGGCTGACATTTAACTGAAGAGGTGACTGAATATGGCACCAAGGGTCATTGGCGAAATTGAAGTGAATGGGAATCAGGGAAAACTCTCTGAAAATTGGAGTTATATCTGATATATAGGAAGGTCGTTGTGGTTGTTGGAAGTCAATTATCTCAACTCTCGGACATCACTATAGGTATTCCTCAGAATGGTGTCCTAGGCCCAACCATTCAAGGCCCAATTGACAATGGTTTCAGTAGATTCTTAAGTCCAAGTACTATTTATTGAACTGAAATTCTACTATCTGGTGTTGTGGGACACCAGAACATTAGCTGAGTTTCTGGATTACCACCAGGTCATTGCCTCTCTGTAGAGGTACTTGATAGCACTGTCAAAGACATCTTCTGTCACTTTATGATGATTGAGCATATACAGATAGGGCAGTAATTGGTTGAATTGAATTTGTCCTGGTGTCTGAGCACAGGACATACCTGGTCAATTTTCCCCATCGTTGGGTAGATGCTATAGTGGCAGCTATTCTCAAACAGCTTGGCTAGGGGTGTGGCAAGTTCTGGGGCACAAATCCTCAGTACGGTTACTGGAACACTGTCAGGGCACAAAGCCTATTGCACTATCCGGTATGTTTAGTCATTTCTTAATAGCATGTGGAATAAATTGAATTGGCTGAAGATTGGCATTCATGATGCTGGGTAGCTCAGGAGGTCAAAATGGATCATCCACTGAAGCAAAGAATGGCACATCCCCTTCTCACTAATAGTCCAAACAAAGAATCACAATTGAAGTAAGTAAAAGCTGGTTGGTGGCAGGGACAAGTGGAAGGGAGAGGGAGGGGCTGGGAAAGGAGTCAGGGGACGGGAAAGGAGGCTATTTGAAATGGGAGAACTTAATGTTGAGTCCTCCCTGCCAACAACTGGAATCATTCCTCCCATTGACAAACCAGGTCGGACCCTCTACCTGTCTTCACCTATCCCCACTTCACCACCCTGCCCTCACCACCCCCTTTATCTGCAGCAACCCCTACACTCACGCCCAGTCCTGAAGAAGGCCTGTACCCGAAACGTCAACTTCTCCACCTCCTGATGCTGCCTGGCTTGCTGTGTTCTTCCAGCCTCCTGCCTGTCATACTTTGGATTCCAGCTTCTGCAGTTTTTTTTGTCTCTAAAACCAGGTAAAGCTTCCAGGCTGTGTTAACACCCACCAATTTTAACTTTTCAATGTTGAGTGTGAGCTCCCCACATTCCTACTTGCACTCTCTCTCTCTGTGATCTCACTCTCTCTCTTGCTCTCTGTTATCTCAGTCTCTCTCACTGCGAATTCACTCTGTCTCTCTCCCTCACTGCAAACTCACTCTGTTTCTCTCTCACTCACTGTGATCTCAGTCTCCCTCTCTCACTGCAATCTGTCTCTTTCTCACTGTAATCTCAGTCTCTCTCTCTCTGATCGCAGTCTCATTCTCACTGTGATCTCAGTTTCTCTCTCACTCACTATAATTTCAGTCTCTTTCTCAGTCCCTTTCTCAGAACTGTGATCTCAGTCATTCTCTCTCTCTTCCCTCCATCGTGATCTCAGTCTCTTTCCCTGCTTCACTCACTGTGATCTCAGACCGTCTCCCTCTCTCACTGCGATCTCAGACCGTCTCCCTCTCTCACTGCGATCTCAGACCAACTCTCTCTCTCACTGCGATCTCAGACCGTCTCCCTCTCTTACTGCGATCTCAGACTGTCTCGCTCTCTCACTGCGATCTCAGACCGTCTCCCTCTCTCACTGTGATCTCAGACTATCTCCCTCTCTCACTGCGATCTCAGACCATCTCCCTCTCTCACTGCGATCTCAGACCGTCTCCCTCTCTCACTGCGATCTCAGACTGCCTCTCTCTCTCACTGCGATCTCAGACCGTCTCCCTCTCTCACCGCGATCTCAGACCGTCTCCATCTCTCACTGCGATCTCAGACTGTCTCCCTTTCTCACTGCGATCTCAGACCGTCTCCCTCTCTTACTGCGATCTCAGACTGTCTCGCTCTCTCACTGCGATCTCAGACCGTCTCCCTCTCTCACTGCGATCTCACACCGTCTCCCTCTCTCACTGTGATCTCAGACTATCTCCCTCTCTCACTGCGATTTCAGACCATTTACCTCTCTCACTGTGATCTCAGACCGTCTCCCTCTCTCACTGCGATCTCAGACCATCTCCCTCTCTCACTGCGATCTCAGACCGTCTCCCTCTCTCACTGCGATCTCAGACTGCCTCTCTCTCTCACTGCGATCTCAGACAGTCTCCCTCTCTCACCGCGATCTCAGACCATCTCCCTCTCTCACTGCGATCTCAGACCGTCTCCCTCTCTCACTGCGATCTCAGACCGTCTCCCTCTCTTACTGTGATCTCAGACTGTCTCTCTCACTGCGATCTCAGACTGTCTCTCTCTCTTTCTTTCTCTCTCTCTCACTGAGGTCTCATTCATACACACTTACTGTGATCTCAGTCTCTCTCTCTCACTGTGATCTCAGGCTGTCTGTTTCTCTCTCACTCACCGTGATATCAGTCTCTCTCTCTCTATCACACACACACACACACGCTGAGGTCTCAGTCATACTCACTTACTGTGATCGCAGTCTCTTTCCTTCCCTCTCTCACTGCGATATCAGACTCTCCCTCTCTCACTATGATCTCAGTCTGTCTGTCTCTCGCTCTCTCTCTGTGATCTCACTCTCTCTTGCTCTGTTATCTCAGTCTCTCTCTGTGATCTCAGTCTCTCTCTCTCTGTAATCGCAGTCTCTCTCTCTCTCTCTGTGATCTCACTCTCTCTCTTGCTCTCTGTTATCTCAGTCTCTCTTTCTCTGATCTCACTCTCTCTCTCTCTCTGTAATCGCTCTCTCTTTCTCTCTCTCTCTCTGAGATCTCAGTCTCTCTCTCAGTGATCTCAGTTTCACTCTCACTGTAATCTCAGTCTCTCTCACTCACTGTGACGTCAGTCGCTTTCCCTCACTCTGATCTCAATCTCTCCCTCTCTCTCTGTGATCTTCGTCTATCTCTCTCTCTCTCTGTGATCTCCGTGTCTCTCTCTCTCTCTCTCACCATGATATCAGTCTCTAAGAAAAGAACAAAGAACAAAGAAAATTTACAGCCCACGAACAGGCCCTTCGGCCCACAAAGCCTGAGCCGATCCTAATGTACTGTCTAAACTTGTCGTCTAATTCCTAAGCATCTGTATCCCTCGTACCCCACCTACCCATGTATCTGTCCAGATGTATCTTGAATCTATCATGCCTGCCTCTACCACCTCTGCTGGCTACACATTCCAGACACCCACCACCCTCTGTGTAAAGTACTTGCCGCATGTATCCCCCTTAAACTTTTCACCTCTCACCTTGTCAGTGTGATCTTTCATTATTGAATCATTCACCCTGAGAAAAAATTAATCTCTACCTACCCTGTCTATACCCTTCAAGATTGTGTAGACCTCACTCAAGTCCCCCCACAATCTCTTTTTTTCTAATGAAAACAATCCTAACCTACTCAACCTTTCTTCATAGCTAGCACCTTCCATACCAGGCAACATCCTCGTAAACCTTCTCTGCACCCTCTCCAAACCGTCCACATCCTTTTGGTAATCTGGCGACCAGAACTGTACACAGTATTCTAAATGCAGCTGAACCAATGTCTTGTACAATGTTAACATGACCTGCCAGCTCTTATACTCAATACCCCGTCCAGTGAGGTAAGCATACCATATGCCTTCTTGACCACTCTATCCACCAAGCAGCAACCTTCAGGGTACAAAGGACCTGAACGCCCAGATCTCTCTCTGCTCATCAACCTTTCTCAAGGCTCTACCATTTATTGTATAATTCACTCTAAAATTAGACTTCCCAAAATGCATCACCTCACATTTGACTGGATTCAACTCCATCTGCCACTTCTCCACCCAACTCTCCAGTCTATCTATATCCTCCTGTATTCACTGACAGTCCCCTATGCTTTCTGCTACTCCACTAATCTTCGTGTCATCTGCAAACTTACTGATCATACCAACAGTGCCCTCTTCCAGATCGTTTGTGTATAACAAATGACAGTGGCCCCAACACTGACCCCTGTGGAACACCACTGGTCACCACCTTTCTCCATTTCGAGAAACTCCCTTCAACTACTATTCTCTGTCTCCTGTTCTCAACCAGTTCTTTATCCACCTAGCTAGAATACCCTGCACACCATGTGACTTCACTTTCTCCATTAGTCTACCATGTGGAACCTTATCAAACGCCTTGCTAAAGTCCGTGTATATGACATCATCAGCCCTTACTTCATCTATCAACTTGGTCATTTCCTCAAAGAACTTTATTAAGTTGGTAAGGCACGATGTCCCCTGCACAAAACCATGTTGCCTATCACTGATAAGCCCATTCTTTTCCAAATATACATAGATTAATAGATAAATAAATGTATCAATCTGAGTCGCTCTCTCTCTCGCTGTTATCTCAGTCTCTCTCTCTCTCATTGTGATGTTAGTCACTCTCTCCTGTGATGTCAGTGACTCTCTATGACCTCAGTCTCTGTCTATGATCTCAGCTGCTCTCTCATTGTGATCTCAGTCTCTCTCTGACTGTCATCCCGTTCTCTCTCTATAATCCCCGCGAGACAGAGAATAGCTGGGGTCTTAATATATACCTTTGCAGCATCCTTGAATTCAGGTGAGTTCCCAGAGGACTGGAGAATTGCTAATGTTGTCCCCTTGTTTAAGAAGGGTAGCAGAGATAATCCAGGTAATGATAGACCGGTGAGCCTGACATCAGTGGTGGGAAGCTGCTAGAGAAGATACTGAGGGATAGGATCTATTCCCATTTGGAAGAAAATGGGCTTATCAGTGATAGGCAGCATGGTTTTGTGCAGGGAAGGTAATGTCTTACCAACTTAATTCTTTGAAGAAGTGACAGTTGATTGATGAGGGAAGGGACGTAGATGTCATACACATCAACCAATAAGGCATTTGATAAGGTTCCCTACAGTAGGCTGATGGAGTAAGTGAAGTCGCATGGGGTCCAGGGTGTACTAGCTAGATGGACAGAGATCTGACTGGGCAACAGGAGACAGAGAGTAGAAGTGGAAGGGAGTTTCTAAAAATAGAGACCTGTGACCAGTGGTGTTCCACAGGGGTCCGTGCTGGGACCACTATTGTTTGTGAGATATATAAATGATCTGGAGGAAGGTATGGTGGTCTGATTACCAAGTTTGCAGACGACACTAAGATTGGTGGAATAGCAGATCGGATAATACAGGAGAATATCGATAGATTGGAGAGTTGGGCAGAGAAATGACAGATGGAGTTCAATCCAGGCAAATGCGATGCGATGCATTTTGGAAGATCCAATTCAAGAGCAAACTATACGATGAATGAAAAAGCCCTGGGGAAAATTGATGTTCAGAGAGATCTGGGTGTTCAGACCCATTGTTCCCTGAAAGTGGCAATGCAGGTCAATGGAGTGGTCAAGAAGGCATACGGCATGCTTTCCTTCATTGGATGGGGTATTGAGTACAGGAGATGGCAGGTCATGTTACAATTGCATAGGACTTTGTTCGGCCATACATTGGAATACTGTGTATAGTTCTCGTCGCACACTACGAAAAGAATGTGGATGCTTTGGAGAGGGTGCAGAGAAGGTTCACCAGGATGTTGCCTGGTATGGAGGGTGCTCGCTATGAAGAGAGGTTGAGTAGATTAGGATTATTTTCATTAGAACGATGGAGGTTGACAGGAACCTGATTGAGGTCTACAAAATCATGAGAGGGTGGATAGCAAGAAAGCAAGATAGCAAGATAGCAAGAAACTTTTTCCTAGAGTGGGGGACTCAAACACTAGGGGTCATGAGTTCAAGGTGAGAGGAGAAAAGTTTAAGGGAGATTTGCTTGAAAAGTTCTTTACACAGAGGGTGGTGGGTACCTGGAATGCGTTGCCAGCGGAGGTGGTGGGGCGGGCACAATAGCATCAGTTAAGATGTATCCAGATAGATATGTGAATGGGCAGGGAGCAAAAGAATACAGATCCTTAGAACATAGCTGACAGGTTTATATACAGCATCTTTATCAGCGCAGGCTTGGAGGGCTGAGGGGCCTGTTCATGTGCTGTAATTTTTTTTGTTCTCTGTTTGCTCTTTCTCTCTCTCTCTCCCAGTGATCTCAGTCTTTCTCTCTCTGTGATCTCGGTCTCTCTACATCTCTGTGATCTCGGTTCTTTATCTCTCTCTGTCTCTGTCTCTCTGATCTCGGTCTCTCTCTCTCTCTGTCTGATCTTGCTGTCGATCCGTGATCGCGGCTTCTCTCTCTCTCTCTCTCTCTCTTTCTCTCTCCAACCGTGATCTCGGTCTCTCAATATCTCTGCCTCTCCCTCTCTCTCTCCCTCTCCCTCTCTCTTAAAGTAAGGGAACACTTAGGAAGCAGCGATCATAATATGGTAGAGTTCAGTCTGCAGTTTGAAAGAGAGAAGGCAAAATCAGATGTAATGGTGTTACAATTAAATAAAGGTAATTATGAGGGCATGAGAGAGGAACTGACGAAAATAGACTGGAAGCAGAGCCGAGCGGGGAAGACAGTAGAGCAAAAATGGCAGGAGTTTGTGGGTATAATTGAGGACACTGTACAGAGGTTCATCCCCAAGAAAAGAAAGATTATCCGGGGAGGGATTAGACAGCCATGGCTGACAAAGGAAGTCAGGAAATCTATCAAAGAAAAAGAGAGATCCTATAAAGTGGCCAAGAGCACTGAGAACTTAATAAGTACTTTGCGTCAGTCTTCACAGTGGAAGACATGAGTAATATCCCAACAATTAAAGGGAGTCAGGGGGCTGAGTTGAGTATGGTTGCCATTACAAAAGAGAAAGTGCTGGAAAAGCTAAAAGATCTTAAAATTGATAAATCTCCTGGCCCCGATGGGCTACATCTTAGAGTTCTGAGGGAGGTGGCTGAGGAAATATCGGAGGCGTTGGTTGAGAGTGGAGGCCGGGATGCTAAATGTCTTCAAGGCAGAGATTGATAAATTCTTGATGTCACATTGAATTAAGGGCTACGGGGAGAATGTGAGTAAGTGGAGTTGAAATGCCCATCAGCCATGATTGAATGGCAGAGTGGACTCGATGGGCCAAATGGCCTTACTTCCACTCCTATGTCTTATTGTCTTATGGTCTTATGGTCTTACGATCTCGGTCTCTTTCTGTCTGATCTCGGTGTCTGTCCATGATGTCGGCCTCTTTCTCTCTCTCTCTCTCTCTCTCTAACCGGGATCTCAGTCTTTCTCTCACTGTGACCTCGGTCTCTCTCTCTCACTGTGACCTCGGTCTCTCTCTCTCTCTCTCTCTCCCCCCCAGTGATCCCAGTCTCGCTCTCTCTTGCTCTGATCTCAGTCTCTCTCTTTCTCACTGTGATCTCAGACACTCTCTTGCTGTGATTGCAGTCTCTCACTTGTATAGGACTTTGGTTCAGACGCACCTGGAATACTGCGTACAGTTCTGGTCATCACATTACGAAAAGGATGTGGATGCTTTGGAGAGGGTGCAGAGGAGGTTCACTCAACGCGATCCATGTTTCCCTCTCACTGGGATTGCAATCTCTCTCCCTCTCTCACAGGGATCATAATCTCTCTCCTTCTTTCACGGGGATCACAATTTCTCTCCTTCTCTCACAGGGATCACCATCTCTCTCTCCCTCTCTCACTGGGATCGCAATCTCTCTCCCTCTCTCACTTGGATCACAATCTCTCTCCCTCTCTCACTGGGATCATAATCTCTCTCTCTCTCTCACTGGGATTGCAATATCTCTCCCTCTCACTGGGATCGCAATCTCTCTTCCTCTCACTGGGGCTGCAATCTCTCTCCCTAGGTTTGTAGTTTCACTCTCCCTGACCCCAGTCTTATTCTCAATCTGACCCCAGTCTCTCCTTCACTCTCTGGCCCTAGATCATTTCATATCCTCTCTCTCCTCCAGTTTGTTAAGAACCTGAAATTTGCTGAACATTAAATTTATAACAACAATGAGTTTCTCACACACACTCTTTCTCATTCTCAAAGAACAAAGAAACCCAGGAACAGGCCCTTCGGCACTCCAAGCCTGAGCCGATCCAAATGTACTGTCTAAACCTCTCGGTCAATTCCTAAGCATCTGTATCCCTCTGCTCCCCACCTACTCGTGCACCTGGTGCTAATTTTAATCCAACTAAAATCAACCTTCTTGCATTGATTAGAATCTGGCTCTAACATCTGCATTTTAAAAAAAGAATCCAATATTAATTTTAGTTGGATACATGAGTTTCGATGCATTTTTAGCTTTTGAAATTGTGTGAAAACTTCCTGTAAAGAAGTTGAATGTAAGATTAGGCAGGTTTGTAAAACACGTGTTGCACTGGATCACATCAGTTTCCTGATGGGTGAATTTGGCTAAAATTAGAATCTCTTCAGTGTAGAAACAGGCCCTTCAGCCCAGCAAGTCCACACCAAACTTCGAAGAGTACCCCACCCAGATCGATTCCCCTACATTTACCCCTGACTAATGCATCTAACCTACACATCCATGAACATTATGGGCAATTTAGCATGGCCAATTCACCTAATTCATCTTTGAATTGTGGGAGAAACTGGACCAGTCCGGGGGAAACCCACGCAGACACGGGGAGAATGTGCAAACTCCACACAGATACCAGAGGCTGGAATTGAACCCAGGTTCCTGACACTGTGAGGCAGAAGTGCTAACCATTCCATACATGCACCATCTTATGCATGAAAAAGATGCTCTTTAGGTCCCTTTTATATCTTCCCCTCTCACCTTAAACCTATGTCCTCTCGTTTTGCACTCCCCCACTACAGGGAAAACATCTTGTCTATTTACCCTATCCATGCTCCTCATGATTTTATAAACCTCTATAAGGTCACTCCTCAGCCTCCGACACTCCAGGAAAAACAGCCTCAGCCTATTCAGCTTCTCCTTATAGCTCAAATTATGATCTCAGTGATTGACAGTTAGGTCAGAAGTATTGAACAATGGAGACAGAAGTAGATCTGTCTGACCTCCATCAGACCTCTGTCACCAAGTTCAAGCCTTGGTCATGTGATGAATTTGAAAGCTGTTCTATTCAGGAAGTCTTTCATGGGGCAGGTAGATTGAATGACTGCTTTTGATTTTGTCAGTGGCAGAATGTGATTCCGGGTTATTGCTGCCAGAATTCCTCCTTGACAGATCTGATTGAGGAAGCTCCTTATAGCTTTCACATCAAAACATAAATAACCTTATACTTTGGTCATTACTCACTGTTTGTGCCTGAGGCATGAGAATAATAAAGGATTTTTTTTGTACATTCAATGAATAATGGCAATTAAAGCTGCCCCATTAATGAGCTTTCCAATGACAGCACTGATCTTCATGATACACTATACCTAGCCCATCTGGACCTTAGTATTGGTTACTCAGTTTGGGTGTATTAGATAACCTCTGCTCACTCCCACTGGGAAAATGATTATTAACATATCTGTGCAATTTTCTGGGAGATTCTTCCAATATACAAACACAAAGTAAGCAAAACCATGTCACTTCTAAAACTAAGTGTTACACTGTCAAATCATATAGGCAATTACATTCCATCTAATTGTGCTGGGGCAGCTTTTACATTTAGACACAATTAGTATGATCACTGCAAGCGAGAATGTGGTGGTACCAGTGTTGCACTGGGGTGGACAAAGTCAGAAATTACATGACACCACGTAATAGTCCAACAAGTTTATTTGAAATCACAAGCTTTCGGAGCGCAGTTCATTCATCAGGTGGGGAGGTGATGGCCCAGTAGCATTATTGCTGGACTGTTAATCCAGGGACCAGAGAATGCCCTGGGGTCCTGGATATGATTCCTGCACAGCAGATGGTGGAATTAAGAGTCTAATGATGACTATTGAATCCTTTGACAATTGTCAGAAAAACCTATCGAGTTCACTAATGTCTTTCAGGGAAGGCAACTGCCATTCTTACCTGGTCTGGCCGATATGTGGCTCCAGTCTCACAGCAATGTGGGTGACTCTTAGCTGCCATCTGGGCAATTAGGGATGGGCAATAAATGCAGACTGAGCCAGCCACGCCCTCATCCCATAAATGAATCAAACAATGATGGTGAGTGGAGTTAAAATTTAGAATATAGAACAAAACAGTACAGCACAGGCCCTTCAACACACCATGTTGTGCTGAACATGATGCCAATTTAAACTAAATTCCTTCTGTCTGCCCTTGGTCCATATCCCTCCAATCCTTGCATTTACATGTGCTTATCTAAAACTTCCTTGAATGCCCCAATTGTAAATCCCTCCACCACCATCCCAGCAATGCATTTCAGACTCCTACCACTCTCTGTGTAAACTTGCCCCTCACATCTCCTTTGAACATTTCCCCTCTCACCTCTTCATATTAAACATTTCAACTCTAGGAAAAAGATTCTGACCATCAATCCTGTTTAATAGAAATACCAAGTCACCCCTCAGCCTCCACCACTCCAGAGAAAACAACCTGGGCTGTTTTTCTAGCCTCTCCATACAGTTCACACAGGCAGCATCCTGGTAAACCTCTTCTGCACCCTCTCCAAAGCCTCCACTTCTTTGCTGTAATGTGGTGAACAGAACTGAACGCAATACTCTAGATATGGCCTAACTTTGCATACAAAGCTGCAATATGGCATCCTGACTCTTGCACTCAATTCCCTGTTCAATAAAGGCAAGCATGCCATACGCCTTCTTTATCACCCACAGTGGTTAGCACTGCTGCCTCATTGCGCCAGGGACCCGGGTTCAATTCTTGCCTCGGGCAATTGTCTATGTGGAGTTTGCACATTCTCCCCATGTCTGCATGGATTTCCTCCGTGTGCTCCGGTTTCCTCCCACAGTCCAAAAATGTGCAGGTTAGGTGAATTGGTCATGCTAAATAGTGTTAGGTGAAGGGGTAAATGTAGGGGAATGGGTCTTGGTGGGTTGATCTGGGAGCTATGAACTTCAATCCCGAGATCCCTGTGTATGTCAATGCTGTTCAGGGTCCTAACATTAACTGATACTTTTCCTTCGCATTTGATCTCCCAAAATGCAGCACCTCACATTTACATGAATTAAACTCCATCTGCAATTTCTCTGCCCATACCTGCAAATGATCTATATCTTGCTTTTTCCTTTGACCACCTTCTACACTATCCACAACTCCACCGATCATTGTATCGTCTGCAAACTTACCAACCCACCCATCTACATTTTCATCCATTTATATAAATCACAAACAGCACAGGTCCCAGTACAGATTCCTGCAAAACACCACTACTCATAGACCTCCAGCCAGAAAAATACCCTTGCACCCCTACTCTCTGCCTTTTATGGGCAAGCTAATTCTGAATGCAAGCAGCCAAATCATTGTGGATCCCACACTTCTTAATCTTCTGAATAAGCCTACCATGAGGGACCTTGTCAAAAGCCTTACTAAAATCCATGAAGAGAACATCCACTCTTCCGCCCTCAACAATCACCTTCATCACCTCCTCAAAAAATTCAATCAAGTTGATAAGACATGATTTGCACAGAACCATGCTGACTGTCCCTTATTAGGCCATGGTCTTCCAAATGCAGATAAATCCGATCCCTAAGAATTCTCTCCAATAGCTTCCCAACCACCGTTGAGAGACTCACTGATCTACAGTTTCCTGCATTACCCCTATTTCCCTTTTTGAACAGAGGAACAACATTAACTATTTGCCAGTCCTCTAGGACCTCTCCAGGATGAGGAGACAAAGATCTTTGTCAAGGCCCCAGCAATCTCCTCTCTTGCCTCTCTCCAAAAATCCTGAGGTAAATACCATTGGGCCCTGGAGACTTATCCACCTTAATGCTCTTTAAGACACCCAACACCACTGCTTTCATGATCTCAAAATGCCCGAGCATATTAGCATGCTCCACATATATCTCAGTACTGAGTGAATACTGATACAAAGTTCTCATTTAGGATCTCACTCACTTCTGCCTCCAAGCACAAGTTCCCTCGTCCTACCTTCTCCCTAGTTATTCCTTTGTTTTTAATGTATGTGCAGAGTGCCTTGGGATTCTCATTAATGCGACTTGCCAAGGTAATTTCATGGCCCCTTCTTCCTCTCCTAATTTCCTCTTGAGTTCTTTCCTGCTTTCTTTATATTCCCCACGGGTCCTAACCAATTTTAGCTTTCTAAATCTTACATAGATCCTCTTCCTTTTGACTAAATTCACAACCTCCCTCATTATCCAAGTGTCCTTTACCTTGCCATCCTTGTCCTTATTCTCATTGGAAACTGCTGGTCCTGAACTCTCATCAGCAGGTCTTTAAACAACTCCCACACATCAAATGTGGACTTGCCCGATTACAGCTCCTCCCAATTAACACTCCGCAGCCCCTGCCTAATACTGATATAATTTGTCCTTCCCCAGTTTATTACATTTCGGCAAGGGACTAACTTATACTTATTCGTAGCTTTCTTAAAACGTAAGGAATTGTGATCAGTTGAATGTTCCTCTTGCAGAATGTGGGAGGTAAGGGTCACCACTAGAGTCCCTGTTGACTTCATCTACGGGAAGTGCACCCAACTCCAGCTCCTCGAAAACCGCGTTAGGGAACTGGAGCTGGATGAAGTTCGGATTGTTCGGCAGGCGGAGGGGGTTGTTGATAGGAGTTACAGGGAGCTACTCAGGTACAAGAAAAAGGCAGATGGGCTACAGTCAGGGGATGGAAAGGGAACCGGCAGACAGTGCAGGGAACCCATGTGGCTGTTCCCCTCCATAACAAGTATACTATTTTGGATGCTGTTGGAGTGGGAATGACTTACCAGGGGTAAGCCATGGGGTACAGGTCTCTGATACAGAGTCTGTCCCTGTTGCTCAGAAGGGAAGAGGGGGAGGAGCAGAACATTAGTCACTGGGGACTCCATAGTTAGAGGGTTCTGTGGGTTCGAGAGAGACTCACGGTTGGTGTGTTGCCTCCCTGTTGCCAGGCTTTGTGATGTCTCTGATCGTGTTTCGGGATCCTTGAGGGGGAAGTGGAGCAACCTCAAGTTGTGGTCCACATAGGCACTAACAACATAAAAAGGAAAAGGGATGGGGATTTAAGGGAGCTCGGGTGGAAGCTTAGTGCTAGAACTAACAGTTGTTATCTCTGGTTTGTTGCCTGTGCCACGTGCGAGGGAGGCAAGGAATAGGGAGGGAGAGGAGTTGAACACATGGCTATAGGTATGGTGCAGAAGGGAGTGTTTTGGATTCCTGGGTAATTGGGGCTCATTCTGGGGTAGGTGGGACCTCTACAAATAGAATGGCCTTCACCTGAACCAGAGGGTACCAATATCCTGGGGGGAAAGTTGCAAATGCTCTGCGGGAGGGTTTAAACTAATTCAACAGCGAGGATGGGAACTAAATTTTAGCTCCAGTGACCAGGAGGTTGAGAGTAGTGTGGTCAAAAATAAGGTTTCAAGGTCGGAAGAGTGCACGGGCAAGTAGGAAGGTGGTTTGAAGTGTGTCTGTTTCAATGCCGGGAGCATCCAGAATAAGGTGGGTGAACATGCAGCATGGTGTGGTATCTGGGAGTTCAATATTGTGGCCATTTCGGAGAAATGGATAATGTAAGGACAGGAATGGTTATTGCAGGTTCTGGAATTTAGATGTTTGAGTAAGAACAGAGAAGATGGTAAAAGACGGAGAGGGTTGGCATTGTTAGTCAAGGACAGTATTACGGTGGCAGAAAGGATGTTTGAGGACTTGTCTATTGAGGTAGTAGGGGCTAAGATTAGAAACAGGAAAGGAGGGGTCACCCTGTTGGAGTTTTCTACAGGCCTTCAAATAATTCCAGAGATGTAGAGGAAAGGATTGCAAAGATGTTTCTGGAGAAGAGTGAGAGTAACAGGGTAGTTGTTACGGGGTCTTAACTTTCCAAATATTGACTGGAAATACTATAGTTCGAGTACTTTAAGTGGGTCAGTTTTTGTCCAATCTGTACAGGAGGGATTCCTGACACAGTATGTAGACAGGCCAACAAGGGGCAAGGCCACATTGGATTTGGCACTGGGTAATGACCCCGGCCAGGTGTGTTACATTTGGAGGTAAGTGAGCACTTTGGTGATAGTGACCATAATTCTGTTATGTTTACTTTAGCGATGGAAAGGGATAGGTATATACTGCAGGGCAAGAGTTATTGCTGGAGGAAAGCTAATTATGATGCAGTTAAGCAAGATTTAGGATCCATAGGATGAGAAAGGAAACTGCAGGGGATGGGAAATTCAAATGTGGAGCTTATTCAAGGCACATCTACTGCATGTCCTTGATAAGGATGCACCTGTCAGGCAGGGAGGAAATGGTCAAGTGAGAAAGCTGTGGTTTACTAAAGAAGTCGAATCTCTTGTCAAAAGGAAGAAGAAGGCTAATGTTAGGATGAGATATGAATGCTCAGTTGAGGTGCTTGAGAGTTAGAAGTTAGCGAGGCAAGACCTAAAGAGAGAACTGACAAGAGCCAGGAAGGGACATGAGAAGTCATTGGGAGATCGGATCAAAGAAAGCCCTAAAGCTTTCTTCAGGTACATCAGGAATAAAAGAATGATGAGAGAAAGATTAGGGCCAATCAAGGACAGTAGAGAGAAGTTGTGCGTGGAGTCAGAGGAGATAGGGGAAATGCAAAATGAATATTTTTCATCAGTGTTCACTTTGGAAAAACACAGGAGAATACTGAGATAAAGGCGACTAGACTATACGGGATTGAGGTTCACAAGGAGGAGATATTAGCAAATCTGGAAAGTGTGAAAATTATCCTGGGCGGGATTGGGATTTATCCTAGGATTCTCTGGGAAGCCAGAGAGGAGATTGCAGAGCCTTTGGCTTTGATTTTTATGTCATCAATGTCTACAGGAATAGTGGCAGAAGACTGGGGATAGCAAATGTTGTTCCTTGTTCAAGATGGGGAGTAGAGGCAACCCGAGTAATTATAGACCAGTGAGTCTTACTTCGGTTTAGGAAAAGGTTATAAGAGAAAAGATTTATAATCACCTAGAGAGGAGTAAGTTAATTAGTGATAGTTAACACACTTTAGTGAAGGGTAGGTCATTCCTCACAAACCTTCTTGAGTTCTTTGAGATGGTGACCAAACAGGTGGATGATGATAAAGTAGTTGATTTGCTGTATATAGATTTCAGTAAGGCATTTGATAAGATTTCCCACGGTTGGCTATTGCAGAAAATACGGAGGAGTGGGATTGAGGGTGATTTAGCAGTTTGGATGAAATATTGGCTAGCTGAAAGACGACAGAGGGTGGTGGTTGATGGGAAATGTTCATCCTGGAGTTCAATTACTAGTGGGGATACCACAAGGATCTGTTTTGGGTCCACTACTGTTTGTCATTTTTATAAACGACCTGGATGAGGGTGGAGAAGGATGGGTTGCGGATGACATTAAAGTCGGTGGAGTTGTGGGTAGTGCTGAAGGATGTTGCATGTTACAGAGGGACACGGATAAGCTGCAGAGCTGAGCTGAGAGCTGGCAAATGGAGTTTAATACGGAAAAGTGTGAGGTGATTCACTTTGGAATGAGCAACAGGAATAAAGAGTACTGGTCTAATGGTAAGATTTTTGGTAGTGTAGATGAGCAGAGAGATCTCGGTGTCCAGGTACACAGATCCTTGAAAGTTGCCACCCAGGTCGATAGGGTTGTTAAGAAGGCATACGGTGTCTTAGCTTTGATTGGTAGAGGGAGCCACGCGATCATGCTGCTGCTGTGCAAACCTCTGGTGCAGACGAACTTGGACTATTGCGTACAGTTCTGGTCACCGCATTATAGGAAGGATGTGGAATCTTTAGAAAGGGTTCAGAGGAGATTTACTAGGGTGTTGCCTGGTATGGAGGGAAGGTCTTCCAAGGAAAGGCTGAGGGACTTGAGGCTGTTTTCATTAGAGAGAAGGTTGAGAGGTGACTTAAATAAGACACATAAGATAATCAGAGGGTCAGATAGGGTGGACAGTGAGAGCCTTTTTCCTCTGATTGTGTTGGCTGGTATGAGGGGACATAGCTTTAAATTGAGGGCTGATAGATATAGGACAGATGTCAGAGATAGTTTCTTTACTCAGAGAGTAGTCGGGGCAAGGAATGCCCTGCTTGCAACAGTAGTAGACATGCCAACTCTAAGGGCATTTAAATGGTCATTGGATAGGCATATGGATGAAAATGGAATAGTGTAGGTTAGATAGGCTTCAGATTGGTTCGACAGGCCGGCACAACATCAAGGGCCGAAGGGCCTGTACTGTGCTGTACTGTTCTCTGTTTGATATTGAACAGTAATAATGAGTGTTACTCTGCCTCGCACTGTGTTGAGCAGTAATAATGAGTGTTACTCTGCCTCACTCTGTGTGGAGCAGTAATAATGAATGTTACTCTGCCTCACTGTGTTGAGCAGTAATAATGAGTCTTACTCTGCCTCATTCCGTGTTGAGCAGTAATAATGTGTTACTCTGCCGCACACTTTGTTGAGCAGTAATAATGAGTGTTACTCTGCCTCACTCTGTGTTGAGCAGGAATAATGAGTGTTACTCTGCCTCATTCCATGTTGAGCAGTAATAATGAATGTTACTGTCTCACTGTGTTGAGCAGTAGAAATGAGTGATACTCTGCCTTACTCAATGTTGAGCAGTAATAATGAGTGTTTCTCTGCCTCACTCTGTGTGGAGCAGTAATAATGAACGTTACTCTGCCCCACTGTGTTGAGCAGTAATAATGAGTGTTACTCTGCCTCATTCCATGTTGAGCAGTAATAATGAGTGTTACTCTGCCTCACTCTGTGTGGAGCAGTAATAATGAATGTTACTCTGCCTCACTGTGTTGAGCAGTAATAATGAGTGTTACTCTGCCTCATTCCATGTTGAGCAGAAATAATGAGTGTTACTCTGCCTCACACTTTGTTGAGCAGTAATAATGAGTGTTACTCTGCCTCACTGTGTGTTGAGCAGTAATAATGAATGTTACTCTGCCTCACTCTGTGTTGAGCTTTAATCATGAGTGTTATTCTGCCTCACTCCATATTGAGTAGTAATAATGTGGTACTCTGCCTCATTCCATGTTGAGTAGTAATAATGAGTGTTACTCTGCCTCACTCTGTGTTGAGCAGTAATAATGAATATTATTCTGCCTCACTGTGTGTTGAGCAGTAATAATGAATATTATTCTGCCTCACTGTGTGTTGAACAGTAATAATGAGTGTTACTCTGCCTCACTCCATGTTGAGTAGTGATAATGTGTTACACTGCCTCACTCTGTGTGGAGCAGTAATAATGAATGTTACACTGCCTCACTCTGTGTTGAGCAGTATTAATATTCTGATGTCTCTCGGTTACAGCTGTGTGCACTCCACGCTGCCTGAACAAAGGAAAGTGCATTGATGTCAACAAGTGCTTCTGTCCCACAGGGTGGCGGGGGGCTCGCTGCCAGATCGGTGAGTGACCATCACCCGAACAAAACCGACTGAACGGGGGGATTCTGATCGTGTGAGCTCACCACAGTGGGAGAGAGAGAGAGACGGGAGGGAACAGGACAGAGAGAGAGGGGGGAGCAGGATAGGCTTCAGATTGGTTCCACAGGTCAGCACAACATCGAAGGCCGAATGGCCTGTACCGCACTGTAATATTCTATGTTCAGTGTTCACTGTTTCCAAAATGCTTTCCCACTGAAAGGTCAGTCACCTGGGCAGACTCATTAGCCAATAAAAGGTTCAGTATGGCATCTCCTATCGTTTATCTATCCCAATACTGCTTCAAGAAATCCTCTTAGGGTGCACTTCACAAATTCTGCCCCATCTAAGCCTCTTGCTTTAAGACAGTCCCAGTCAATATTGGGGAAGTTAAAGCCATCCACTATGACAACTCTTTTTATTGCATCTTTCTATAATCTGCCTCCACATTTGTTTCTCAATGTCTTGGTGTCTGTCGGGGGTGCCTGTAGTATAATCCCATCAGAGTGATTGTACCCATCTTACTTCTGACCTCTATCCATATTGCCTCAGTGGATAAGCCCTCCATAAAGTTCTCTCTGAGTGCAGATGTGACAGTCTCCCAGATTAGTAATGCAACTCCTCCACCACTTTTACCTTCCTCTCCACCTCATCGAAAACAACAAAACTCTGGAATGCATTGCAGCCAGTCCTGTCCCTCTCTCAGTCAAGTCTCTATAATGGCCACAATATAATAGTCCCATGTACTGATCCAGGCTCTACACTCATCTGCCTACCTCGAATACTCTTTGCATTGAAATAAACACACTTCAATGCATTACACTCCTGTTTGTAAGTCTGTTTGCAGATTAAAAATATGTCTTGAAAAAATTGATAAATACCAATGAAACTTCATCAACAGATAGGGTATGACCCAAGGAAGAAGTCTACAGCTTTGAGGAGGATCCAGATCAGTTAACGTTGGGAGATAGGGCAAATTAATTTTTGGCACTGAATGGTGCCCACTACACCTCAGATTACCCTGGAAGAGGAAGGTGTCTGAAACATCTGAAGAACAGGTTAAGCTAGCTGCCTCGTTCTCCTACTCTGACTAGATTTCTCTACTAACAGGATGCTGTCACGAAACCAAAATGAGATTTGACCGATTCGACTGATGAGTAATGTAATACATATATATGTAATGGTGTGATATGATTGCCAGGTAAGTGGACCGTATACTCCAATACCACTTCAAACTGTATTGTGTTTAAGGAAATGGTTGCAGAGATAGTGGAAGCATCAGTCAAAATATTCCCGAACTCATTGGATTCCAGCAGATTAGAAAACTGCCAATATGTTGGCCCTATTCAAGAAGTGAGAGAGACAGACGTCTATCATTGGAAAAATTGCTAGAGTTCATTATTAAAACCATAAAATAAAAGAGCAGATATAGGCCATTTGGCCCATCGAATCTGCTACTCCACCGCTGAGATCTTGGCTGATCTGATAATCCTCAGCTCCATTTTCCTGCCTTTGCCCTATAACCCTTGATTTCCTCACTGATTAAACTTACCCTTAGATATACTTTATGAGGGTCAGAGACTGAGGGGCGACTGTTTAGAGGTTTATAAAATCATGAGGGGCATAGATAGGTTAAATAGTCAAGGTCTTTTCCCTGGGTTGGGGAAGTCTTTAACAAAGGGCATAGACTAAGAGTGAGAGGGAAAAGATATAAAAGGGACCTAAGGGGCAACGTTTTCACACAGAGGGTGCTGCGTGTATGGAATGAACTTCCAGAGGAAGTGGTGGAGGCTGCTACAATTGCAACAGTTCAAAAGCATCTGGATGGGTACATGAATAGGACGGGTTTAGAGGGATATGGGCCAAATGCTGGCAAATGAGACTAGATTAATTTAGGATATCTGGTCAGCATGGACCACAGGGTCTGTTTCCGTACTGCAAATCTCTATGACACAACCTCAACAGCCCTCAAGGAACTGCGCAGGTGAGATCACTCACAGAAACCGATGAGAAGGTAGATAGACTTCTGAAATATTGTCAAGTCGAGGGCTATGAGGGGCTGGCTGGCACAAAAGACATTGAGGTCTGCAGCAGATTAGCCATGTTCTTGTGAAATGACAGGACAGATTTGAGGGGCTGAATGGTCTCCTCCTACTTCTTACATTCTTATATCCTTAATCGACACAGCCCTTTGACTATTTGCAGTGGGAAGTTGGTTGATTGTGTTCACAAGTCAGCGCTTGCAAACCTCAGAACAATAGATCCAGCATTGTACTAAATACCAAGCAGGAATCCAAGTAAAGATCCAATCAAGCTCGCAGTGTGATGCACCTGCACATGCTGTAAGATACATATAATAATACATGGGAACCTGTTACACATAGGCAAAAGCAATGATAATGGGTCGTTTTGCGTGCCTCGTCAACGCAAATTGGTTATAAAGCAATTGATAAATTGCGGACATTGTTTGGATAACACAAACTTTCTACTGAATAGATATAGTGATTTTCTATTAGCGATCTCCTACAGTGCAATTTTCTACAGCGGTTTTCCATCACATGATTTTCTATAGCACCAAGTTGCAAAGGAACACAACAGTCGGGTTATTGCAAAACGACCTGTACTCCCATTGCACCTTTCTCATGGAGAAAACAAAAATTCCTGGAGACTGCCAATCTCTGCTGCGTTATCATGGGAACACCCTGGACCAGAGTCCACCTACCTGGCCTGACAATGAACTGTTCTTGCTGCATCACCATGCAGGGCCCAACCAATCATCTCTCTCTTCTGCTGCTGGCAGAAATGGGTTTGCCTTATCTCGAAAACCATTTCTTGGGTTTTAATCCTGACAATTGTTAGACAAAAAGCTTCAACCTTTTGCGTCCTTTTAGCAGTTTTTTAAGATGATTATGGATTGCCTCAACTGCTTTTGCGCAATTTGTCACGACTATCAAAATGTGGACAGAGATTTTACTGCAGGTTCTTGGATGTTAATTGACTTGAAGTCTCAATGATGTTGACACTCTTAATAATAAAAAAAATCCACTTTTAGCTTTGCAGTTACAGAGCATCAAACAGGCAAGTAAAAGCTGAAAGGAAAGTTTGGCCAATTGTAATAATGATTAGGTAAGACAAAATGGAGGTATTTTCTTTTACAAATAATCCCTACAGTGTATAAACTGGCCATTTGGCCCCTCCAAGGTACACCTCACCCAGAACAACCCCCCAACCCTATCCCTGTAACCCTGCATTTCCCATGGCCAATCCACATAGCCTGCATACCTTTGGACTGCGGGAAGAAACCTGAGCACCCGGATAGAATCCATTCACAGGAAAAAGGTATAAACTTCACACAGTCACCCAAGCCTGGAGTCAATCTGCTGAGTGCCCTCTTCACTTTTGATTTTAATTGTTACTGAGTAAGCATGTGAGGGTCATGAATAAGGCAAACTCATACCCATCTATTCATTTAGCCAGCTGGACTGGTGCTGGGACACACACACACACACCACAGCTCACACACAAGCAGCACAGCCACGCAGCGCGCACACACACACGCAGCACAGCCACACATACACGCAGCACAGCCACACAGCGTGCACACACACACGCACAGAGCAGCACAGCCACACAGCACACACACGCAGCACAACACACACACACGCAGCACAGACACACACACACGCAGCACAGCACACACACACACGCAGCACAGCACACACACACACGCAGCACAGCACACACACACACGCAGCACAGCACACACACACACGCAGCACAGCACACACACACACGCAGCACAGCACACACACACACGCAGCACAGCACACACACACACGCAGCACAGCACACACACACACGCAGCACAGCACACACACACACGCAGCACAGCACACACACACACGCAGCACAGCACACACACACACGCAGCACAGCACACACACACACGCAGCACAGCACACACACACACGCAGCACAGCACACACACACACGCAGCACAGCACACACACACACGCAGCACAGCACACACACACACGCAGCACAGCACACACACACACGCAGCACAGCACACACACACACGCAGCACAGCACACACACGCAGCACAGACACACACACACACACACACGCAG
>NC_057743.1:1726054-1727826 GCF_004010195.1 Chiloscyllium plagiosum
ACAGCACCCACACACACATGCAGAGCAGACACACACACACACAGCCAGCCACACACACAGCACAGCCACACACACACACAACAGCACACACAGCACAGCCACACACACAGCAGCACAGCCACACACAGCACACACAGCCACACACTCAGCAGCACAGCCACACACAGCACACACAGCCACACACACAGCAGCACACACATGCACAGCCACACACAGCACAGTACAGCCACACAGCAACACACACACACAACACACACACACAGAGCAGACACACACAGCACACACAACAGCACACACAGCAGCACAGCCACACACAGAGTTGAAAAGCACAGGCTTTATCCTCTTCACAGTAGATTCCCTGTTCAGATGCTCTGGAACTTCTCACTAGCTGCATTTTCACCTACCCCTATGAATAGGTGAAGATCAGGCATAGTGCCACCAGGATTCCCAGAGCCAGTGAAGTAAAGAACTTCATGTGAAGTGCCTTAACTGGGTGGTAGCTGTCTCAAAATTGGCTGCGGCCTGAGAGAGGCAGAAGGAGTACAGCAGATGGAAGATGACTTCTCTTGTGTAAAGCATAGAGCTTGCTTACCCTCGAGATTATCAAATTCTAATCCAAATCAGTGAAAGGATGTGATGAGAAATACTTTAAGTTTTTTCTGAACATGTAAAAATGAATCTAACCGCAGGTAACTAACAAGTGCCTTCAGACACCTGCCATGGTTGACAGCTCTTTTCTCCAGAGCACCTTCTGTTTCATTTCCCAGAACTTCACCTGACCCTGAGCCTAAGCCTGCTCCCTCTCAGGGAGCTATGGCTGTATCAGTGTCACCCATCTCTTTCCAGCTCCTTTCTGATTCGACATTAATCTATTTCTCGAATCTGACAATTCTAGTGCCTGTCCACTGACCTTGTCCCTTTGCAATTTTTATTCAGCCCCTGAGGCCTTCACTCACCCACTGACATATCCATTAAGGAATTGTTCTATCACCTTCAGAATGGTTCAAGCTTGGAACTCTGACTGAGTTCAGGCAGAAGTTTCTGGCATTTAATGCTGTAACTCAAACTAATTCAATTTCTGCAAAGCCCGAGAGAAAGGATAGGACACTGCACTATCACACTGATAACTGGCCTGTCACTCCACATAATGACTTCACAGCAATCACTTCAGTGAATCTGCTTTATTCCTGTGAAATGCTTTGGAACTTCCTCACATTGTGAGGTTTTGGAAATGCAATTTTTTCTATTCACTGTGATCAAAAGCTGCAAAGAACTGTTCAAGTGAACATCCTTTTCTTTTTAACAACTTCAAATTTTGATAAAAAGTATTATTTTTGTTTAAATGATCAGGTTAGAGCTTGTGTTGCTGGAGAAACTGTGTGAGGAGTGTAGTACGTGCACGTAGTGTGCACGTGTATGTGTAGTGTGTGTATGTGTAGTGTATTTGTATGATTGTTGTGTCTGTGCTGTGTGGGGGGGGTGTGGAGTGTGTATGTGGTGAATATGTGTATGTGCTACATGTGTGGCAGTTGCATGTTACTTGCATGTTGCATGTGTGTGGTGTGTTTGTGTATGTGCAGTGTGTTTGTGTGAGGGTGTGTGGTGTGAATGTGCGGTGCATGTGTTTAATGTGTGTTTTTGATGTGTGTGTGAGGTGCATGGTTGATGTGTATGTATGTGAGGTTTGTATGATCTGTGGTGAATGGATGGGGTGCATGCGTGGGGCGAGTGTGAGGGGCAGGTGTGTGTGAGTGGTGTCTGTGTGGTGTGTA
>NC_057743.1:1727864-1730692 GCF_004010195.1 Chiloscyllium plagiosum
GATGTGTCGTATGTGTGTGGTGTGTGGTGTGTGGTGTATGTGGTGGGGTGCATGGTGGGTGCATGTGCGTGGCATGCACGATCTGTTTCTGGTGTGTAATGTCTTTGCATGAATGGGCATGTGGTGTGCATGTGTGGTGTCTGTCTGTGCTGTTTGTAGTGTCTTTATGTCCAGTGTGTGCGTGATGTACATATATGTACAGTATATATGGTGTGGTGTGCACGTGGTTTGTGTGTAGCATGTGTACATGAGTGGTGTGTGCATATGTGGTGTATAGGTGGTCTGGGAGGGTGACCTGTGTGGATGGTCTGTGTGTGGTGTGCATGCAATGTGTGCATGTGGTGTGTATACATGTGGGGTGCATGTGGTGTGTAGTGTATGGAACATGTGGTGCATGTGCGAGTGGTGAGCATGCAGGTGGGTGTGGTGTGCAGTGCATATTCAGTGCACTTGTGCAGTGCATGTACATAGAACATAGAACAGTACAGTACAGGCCCTTCGGCCCTCGATCTTATGCTAACCTTTTATCCTACTTTAAGATCAGACAAACTTACATACGCTTCATTTTACTATCTTCCATCTGCCTGTCAGAGAGTTGTTTAAATGCCCCTAATATATCTGACTCTACTACCATGCACCCACCTCTGAAAGCTCCCCGCAAGCTTTCTCCAATCACCTTAAGATTATGCCCCCTCATGATAGACAGTTCCACCATGGGAAAAAGTCTCTGGCCATCCACTCTATCTACGCCTCTCAACATCTTGTACACCTTTATCATCCTTCTTCGCTACAATGAAAAATGCTCTAGCTCCCTCAACCTGGGTGACACGGCTGCTCAGTGGTTAGCACTGCTGCCTCACAGCACCAGGGACCCAGGTTCAATTCCCACCTCGGGCAACTGTCCGTGTGGAGTTTGCACATTCTCCCCGTGTCTGCTTGGGTTTCCTCCAGGTACTCCAGTTTCCTCCCACAGTCCAAAGATGTGCAGATTAGGTGAACTGGCCATGCTAAATTACCCACAGTGTTAGGTGCATTAGTCAGGGGTAAATGTAGGGGAATGGGTCTGGGTGGGTTGCTCTTCAGAGGGTCGGTGTGGACTTGTTGGGCCAAAGGGCCTGTTTCCACACTGTAGGGAATCTAATCTAACCTTTCTTCATAAGACATGGCCTCCAGTCCAGGCAGCATCCTGGTATATCTCATCTGAACCCTCTTTAAAGATTCCAATTCCTTCCTAATGAGATGACCAGCCTAAACACAATATTCCAAGTGTGGTCTAACCAGGATAACCTCACGGCTCTTAAACACAATCCCCCTGCTAATGAAAGCCAGCACACACATGGACATGGACCACAAGATCCCTCTGTTCCTTCACGTCAAGAATCCTGTCTTTATCCCCGTATTCTGCATTCAAGTTCGAACTTCCAAAGTAAATTACCTCACACTTTTCCATATTGAACGCTATCTGCCAATTATCAGCCCAGCTCTGCATCCTTTCAATTTGCAACCTCCAACAGCCCTCCACACTGTCAACAACTCAGTGTTGCCTAGATTAGATTACTTACAGTGTGGAAACAGGTCCTTCGGCCCAACAAGTCCACACCGACCCGCCGAAGCGCAACCCACCCAGACCCATTCGCCTACAGTTACCCCTTCATCTAACACTACGGGCAATTTAACTTGGCCAATTCACCTAACCTGCACATTTTTGGACTGTGGGAGGATACCGGAGCACCCGGAGGAAACCCACGCAGACACAGGGAGAATGTGCAAACTCCACACAGAGAGTCGCCTGAGGCGGGAATTGAACCCGGGTATCTAGCGCTGTGAGGCAGCAGTGCTAACCACTGTGCTACCGTGCCGCCCATATCTGTGTGGTATGTATGTTGTCGTATACGCGTGGTGTGTGGTGTGCATGTGGTTTGTGTGTAGTGTGTCATGTGTGGTGTGTGGCATGTGCGTATGTAGTGTGTGTGGTGTCCATGTAGTGTGTGCACGTGTAGTGCCTTTGTGTGCATGTGTGGGGTGCGCATGTAGCGTATTAGTGCACAATGTGGGTGTGCACAATATATGTGGTGCGCAGTGAGTTTGTGTTTGTGTGGTGCTTGTGGTGTGTTCGTGTAGCATGTGTGGTGATCATGTGTGCATGTGTAGTATGTATGGTGTGATGTGTGCATGTGCGATGTGTGTGTGGCGTGCACATGGTATATGCATGTATGTGTAGTGTGTGCACATGTATTGTATGGTGTGTGCACAGTGTGTGATGTGTGCAGTGTGTGTGGGGTGGGTAGTGTGTGGGAGCGGGTGCATGAATGCATGGTGTGTACATCTAGTGTCTTTGCAAGTATGGATGTGCGGTGTGGGTGTGCATGGTGTGTATCATATGTGCATGTGCATGATGCATGTGTGTGGTGTGTGATGCACACATGACATGTGGTGCGCGTGTGGTGTGTAGGCATGGTGCATGCGTGTGTGGGGTGTGTGATGTGTGTGTACTGTGTGAGGTGTGTACACATATTGTATACGTGTGTAATGTGGTATATATGTGTGGTGCATATGTGTGCTTTCTGTGTTGCCTGTGCAATGTGTGTGTAGTACGTGTAATGTGCATGTGTAGTGTAAACGTGTAGTGTGTGTGTTGTCTGTGAGGGTGTGAATGGGTGTGTGTAGTGTGTTTAGTGAGTTTTAATGCAGTCTGTGTTTGGTGTGTGCTGTGTATGTGTAGTGTGTATGTGTAGTTTATGTGTTGTTTATGATCAGATAGTGTGTACGTATAGTGTGCTACCAGTGCAAAGTGTACAGGTGTGTATAGTGTGTGTAGTATGGTGCGT
>NC_057743.1:1730860-1732357 GCF_004010195.1 Chiloscyllium plagiosum
AATGTAGTATATGGCGAGAGTGTGTGTAGGGTGGTGTGGAATGAGCCTGTGTGGGGTTTGTAGGTGCATGGTGTGTGTATGTGTGTATGTGAGTGTAGTGACATGTTCTGTGTGTATTCAGGTACATGTTGCGTGTGTGTAGGTGAATTGTGTGTATGTAGGTGGGTGGCCTGTCTAGTGTGCAGTCTGAGGGTATGTGGTGTGCTTGTGTGCTGTGCAGTATGCAGTGTGCATGTGTGGTATCTAGGTATATGTGGTGTGCGCGCATGTGTGGTGGGTGGTGGAATCGGTGTATTTCTGATGTGCGCAGTGTGTGAGGTACGCACAGTGTGCAGGATGTGTGCGCAGTGTGTGAGCTGTGTGCAGTGTGTGAGCTATGCACAGTGTGTGTGTTGCGCGCAGTGTGTTTGGTGTGTGCTGTGTGTGAGTTGTGCACAGTGTGTGAGGTGTGCGCAATGTCATAGAGTCATTGAAATGCACAGCATGGAAACAGACCCTTCGGTCCACCCGTCCATGCTGACCAGATATCCCA
Source organism: Chiloscyllium plagiosum (assembly GCF_004010195.1). NCBI lineage: Eukaryota > Metazoa > Chordata > Chondrichthyes > Orectolobiformes > Hemiscylliidae > Chiloscyllium > Chiloscyllium plagiosum. The sequence continues at coordinate 1,731,393 of NC_057743.1, forward strand.
ATCCAATCTAGTCCCACCTGCCAGCACCTGGCCCATATCCCTCCAAACCCTTCTTATTTATATAACCATCCACATGACTCTTAAATGTTGCAATTGTACCAGCCTCCGCCACATCCTCTGGCAGCTCATTCAATACACGTACCACCCTCTGCGTAAAAAAATGTGCAGGGGTTAGGTGAATTGGCCATGCTAAATTACCCGTAGTGTTAGGTGAAGGGGTTACCATTGGGGCCACACCACACCCATTCCCTCATTCTGCACCCTGCCCTTGTCCATTCACGCTTTTCCTTCGATGTGGCCTGCGACTGTAACTCCCATGGGCGGCACGGTAGCACAGTGGTTAGCACTGCTGCTTCACAGCGCCAGAGACCCGGGTTCAATTCCCGCCTCAGGCGACTCTCTGTGTGGAGACTCTGTGTGGAGTTTGCACATTCTCCCCGTGTCTGCGTGGGTTTCCTCCGGGTGCTCCGGTTTCCTCCCACAATCCAAAAAAATGTGCAGGGGTTAGGTGAATTGGCCATGCTAAATTACCCGTAGTGTTAGGTGAAGGGGTAAATGTAGGAGAATGGGTCTGGGTGGGTTACGCTTCGGCGGGTCGGTGTGGACTTGTTGGGCCGAAGGGCCTGTTTCCACACTGTAAGTAATCTAATCTAATCTAATAAGTCTGCTTTGGATTACAAATATTGTGGCTGATTGGTTGCCGTCCTTGCCGCTCAGTCTACATTTTCATTGCCTTGAGAAATTGAATCATAATTTTTCCTGTGGGCTTCACCTGTACATATAGTGATTGATTTAACAATCGGACTGCTTTCAGGAGGTCAGAGATCAGGCAATGTTATGTGATTGGCTTTCCAGTGGAGGTCAAGAAGCCCTTGTTTTTCCACAGGGATCCAAAATTATGTACAACCCCGAATGCATATCTGCTGTCGAAGTAAATATTCACTGTTCTTCCTTCGGCCAATTTA
>NC_057743.1:1732569-1736852 GCF_004010195.1 Chiloscyllium plagiosum
TCATCAATCTTCTTTGTTACTTCTTCAAAAAACTCAATCAAGTTTGTGAGACATGATTTCCCACACACAAAGCCATGTTGACTATCCCGAATCAGTCCTTGCCTTTCCCTCATGTACATCCTGTCCCTCAGGATTCCCTCTAACAACTTGCCCACCACCGAGGTCAGGCTCACCAGTCTATAGTTCCCTGGCTTGTCTTTAACCGCCCTTCTTAAACAGTGGCACCACGTTTGCCAACCTCCAGTCTTCCGGTACCTCACTTGTGACTATCGATGATACAAATATCTCAGCAAGAGGCCCAGCAATCACTTCTCTAGCTTCCCACCGAGTTCTCGGTTACACCTGATCAAGGCCTGGGGATTTATCCACCTTTAACCATTTCAAGACATCCAGCACTTCCTCCTCTGTAATCTGAGTCTATATCTTCCATATCCTTTTCCACAGTAAATACTGATGCAAAATATTCATTTAGTATATTCATATTGTGGGCGGCACGGTGGCACAGTTCAATTCCCGCCTCAGGCGACTGACTGTGTGGAGTTTGCACATTCTCCCCGTGTCTGCGTGGGTTTCCTCCGGGTGCTCCGGTTTCCTCCCACAGTCCAAAGATGTGCAGGTCAGGTGAATTGGCCACACTAAATTGCCCATAGTGTTAGGTAAGGGGTACATGTAGGGGTATGGGTGGGTTGCGCTTCAGCGGGGCGGTGTGGACTTGTTGTAAATAATCTAATCTAATCTAATCTAATCTCTCCCATTTTCTGAGGTTCCACACAAAGGCCGCCTTGCTGATCTTTGAGGGGCCTTATTCTCTCCCTAGTTACCCTTTTGTCCTTAATATATTTGTAAAAATCCTTTGGATTCTCCTTAATTGTATTTGCGAAAGCTATCTCATGTGTGAGGTGTGCACATGCAGCATGCATGTATGGCGTGCATGTGCATGTGGTCTGTGTGTGTGGTATATCTGGGGTGTGTGTCTGTTGTGTTTATGTGCGTTGCATGTTTGTTGTGTGTGGTTTGGGTGCATGTCTGATGTGTGTGTAAGTGTCAGAGCCATAGAGTCCTATAGCACAGAGACAGGCCCTTCAGCCCAAACTGGTTCATGCCAACCAAAATGTCCATCCACTCTAACCCCATTTCCCTCCACTTAGCTCAAACTCTTCTAAATCTTTCCTATACATGTATTTGTTCAAATGCCTTTTAAATATTGTTAATGTAGCCAATTCAAACATTTCCAATGGCAGCTCATTCCATATGTATACTACCCTCTGTGCAAAATAGGTTACCCCTCAGGTTCCCTTTTATTCTTGCCTTCTCCAACATTAAACTGATGCCCTCTCGTTTTCAATACCCCAACCTTGGGAAAAGATTGAGGATATTCACCCTCTCCATGCCTCTCATGATATTATACACTTCAACATGATCCCTTCGCCCCCACCCCCCCAATCTCCTATGTTCTAAAGAAAAAAAGTTCTAGCTTGTCCAACCTCTCCCTATAACTCACACCATTGAGTCCTGGCAACATCCTTGTAATGTTCTTTCTGTACTCTTTCCAGTTTAATAACATCCTTCTTATAGCAAGGTTACCCATACTGGACACAATACTCCAAGTGCAGCCTCACCAACATCCTGTACAACTGCAACATAACCTCCCAACTTCTACACTCAATGTTCTGACTGATAAAGGCCAATGTGCCAGAAGTCTTCTTCACTGTCCTGTCTACCTGTGACTCCACTTTCAGAGAACCGTGAGCCTGCACCCCAAGGTCCTTCTATTCCACTACACTCCTTAAGGCCCTACCATTCACCATGAAACTCTGACCTTGATTTGACTTTCCAAAATACAAGACCTCACACTAACCTGCATTAAAATCTATTAGCTATTTCTCGGCCCACTTCCTCAGCTGATCAATGTCCTGCTGCAATTTCTAATAACTTTCCTCACTATCCATGATTTTAGTGTCATGTGCAAATTTACTAATCATGCTTTGTACTTTCTCATCCAAATCATTGATATAGATAACAAACAGTAAGGGGTCCAACACTGAACCCCGAGGCATTCCACTAGTCACAGGCCGTCAAGCATCCTTCCACTATTACCCTCTGATTCCTACCATCAAGCTAATTGTGTATCCAATTTGCCAGCTCCTTCTGGATTCCATGTAATCTAACTTCCCAGAGCAGCCTATCATGTGGAACCTTATCAAAGGCCTTACTGAAATCCATATAGGCTGCGTCCTCCGCCCTGCCCTCATCAACCTTCCTGCTCACTTCATCAAAGATCTCTAACAAATTTGTGAGGTATGATCTCCCACTCACAAAGCCATGCTGACTATTCCTAATCAAACCCTGACTTTTCAAATGCATGTATATCCCTCAGAATCTGCTGAAGTATCTTATCTATCACAGATGTTAGATTTACTGGGTCTATAGTTCCCAGGTTTTTCTTTGCAGCCCTTCTCAAATAAGGGCACAACATTCACTACCCTCCAGCCTTCCAGGACCGCATCCGTGGCTAACCACAATGTAAAAATATCAGACAGGGCCCCCACAATTCCTTCTCCAGGCTCTTGCAGTGTCCTCTACAGTGATATGGGCTGTCCCCAAGATATTACCATTAGTTTTCCAAGTCTTCATGGCTTTCTCCATGGTAAACACAGGAGAAAGATTCATTGATGACCTTGTCCATCTCCTGCGGTTCTACACATACATATCCTCTGTTGGTCCTTGAGGGATCCTATTGTCTCTCTAGTTATTATTTTTCCTTTAATATACTTAAAGAACCTCTTTGGATTCACTGTAATCTTCTCAGCCAAGGTTATCTCATGCCCCATTTTCACCCTCCTGATTTCCTTCTTCAGTAAACTCCTGTAATCCCCTACATACTCCAGGGATTCCCTTGATCCCAGCTGCCTGTTCCTGAACCATGCCTCCTTTTTTCTCGTCAAAGCCTCAATATCTCTTGTCATCCAGGGTTCCCTATTCCTGCCAATGTTGCCCTTCATCCTCACAGGAACATATAGACCTTGAACTCTGGTTATCTCACTTTTAAAGGCCTCCCATTTGCCAGAGATCCCTTTGCCTCCAAACCACTCCAATGAACCCCTGCAAACTCCTGTCTAATTCCTTCCAAATTCACCTTGTCCCAATTTAGAACTTTAACCTCTGGATCAGTTTTGTCCGTGTCCATAACTATTTTAAAATTAATAGAACTATGGTCCCTGGCCCCAAAGTGCTGTCACCTCAGTCACCTGTCCTGCTCCATACTCCCAAGAGTAGTTTGGGTTTTGCCCCTTCCCAAGTAAAACCCTCTATGGACTGATTGAGGAAACTTTCCTGAATGCAATTCCACACCATCTAAGCCCTTCACCCTATGGCAGTCCCAATCAATGTTAGGAAAATTAAATACCCTACTATGACAACCCCATTGCTCATGCATGTCAATCAGTCTCCCTGTGTATTTGTTCCACTACTTTCCATTGACTATTTCTGGGCCTACAGTACAACCCCAATAATTTCACCATCCCTTCTTGTTTCTTAGCTCCACTCACAAAGTCTCACTGGATGATCCTTCAGTTATTTAATCTCTGATTACTGCTGTGATACTCACCTTAATCAAAAATGCAACTCCCCCTCCCCTCTTTCCACCATCTCTGTCCCACCTAAAGCACCTGTTCCTGGCACATTAAGCTGCCAGTCCTGTCCATTTCTGTAATGGCTATTGATATCCCAGTCTCATGAACCTATCCATGCTCTGATTCCATCAGCCCTACTTGTCAGCCGTCTTGCATTGAAATGTGCAATTTTATCCAAAAGGAATTCCTTGCTCCCTTTTATTCCAGCCAGACCTGTCTCTTCACTTTATTATTTCTGATTACTGTCTCTCCTTTCGACCTTGTAGTTGTCTCTCTGCTGTTGAGGATCCCAAACCCGTTCCAATTTAGTTTAAACCCTCCCTTGCAGCACTAGCAAACCTGGCCAAGACATTGGTTCTGCTCCAGTTTAGGTGCAAACTATCCCTGTTTAACAGGTCACCTGTGGTGTGTGTGGTGTCTGGTGTGCGCGGTATATGGTGTGCGGTGTGTGTGTGCTGTGTGCGTGTGTCTGTACGATGTGCCTGGTGTGCATGTCTCTGCATGGTGTGCATGTGTCCATGTGTCCATATGTTCTTATGTGCATGTGTGCTTGTATATTTGTCCTTATGGTGTACTTGTGCCTTGTGGTATGTTTGGTGTGTGTGTATTTGTGTGGTGTGTGTGCATCTGTACTGTGTGCATGTGTTGGTA
>NC_057743.1:1737082-1750291 GCF_004010195.1 Chiloscyllium plagiosum
GTGTAGAGTGTGTGAGTGAGTGTGTCAGAGACAGAGAGAGAGAGAGAGAGAGTGTGTGTATGTCTCAAATGTGATGGGATTGAGTTGTGTATGTGCTGAGAACTCATTAGGAGTGGACAGCTTGGTGACTGCTGACCGAGGAGTTCAGAGCTTCATCTGGATCACAATGCTGAATGCGTGACCTCACTAAAGGAGAGATTCATCAGCCAACTTGGCAACTGCCAGAAGCTGTTTGCAGCCTTGGTTCCTATTTGACCTTGAGGTTTTGTTTCAAACCAATCTCTCTTCTATCATTTAGATTGCTCTACGTCAATCCACTTGCTGCTTAAACACTTATCCATGTCTTTGTTGACTCTGGACACAATTATTCCGAGCTGGTCTTTAGCTCATCCATATCTCTTCCAGCCATAACCTAACCCACAGCAAGTCCTGTTTACCCATTGTCCTCAGCAATGCTCTCTGACCTACAGTGATTCTCAGCCAGGGAACAACACAAGCTTTAAATTTTCGTCAGAGCATTCATGCTACTCACTGGCCTTGCTTCTTATCTCTGTAACCTCTTCCAGCTCTAACACCCTCTGATATTTCTGCTGTCTTTCTATTCTTCCCTCTTCAGCATCCCTTGATCACCATGGTTCCACTTTGGTTTCTATGTTTTTAGCCGCCCACAAACTAATATCTAGAATTTCTTTCCCAAACCTCTCCACCTCTCTTTCCTCCTTGAGTCTACCTCTCTCAAATTAAAGTTTTGGTGACCTGTCTCAATAGTTCTTTATTTGGCTCAGTGTAACTGATCTCTCCCGTGAAGCACCTTAGGATGTTCCATTTTATATTAAAAGTACTATATTAGTGCTTTTTTTTGGTTTTATATGTTTGGGATATTAATATCTCCTATTAAATGATCTGTTTTCTAAAGTAAAACATGCCATTTACAATAACTAAAACTGTATCGAATCTGCAAAATTCTACAAACTACTGGTAATCCTTTCTTTCTGCTCATTACTACAAGCGTTCAACAACCACAATCACTCAAAACATGTTTGCTGAGGTTCAGTTTTGTCAGATTAACTTGCATAACTAGTCATGATAAATTTTAAGGTCTGATTAGCGCATTTATCATCTACCTTATACCTCGAGCATAAGGCAAAACTCAGTATTCAAGATAAGCTACCTAAAATGTCTTTCATCTGCCAACTAACCAGAAGCCTAAAAAGATGGTTAACCCCTTGGTGCCTCTATCATATCTCTAAAGCTCTGCAATGACAGTATGAGCTTTAGCATAAAAGATACGTCATTTCATTATATTGTTTCTCAATTATCTTCAGCAACAGTTTGGAAAATTAAGAACACACTGATTTTCTGTATTGGTAAGGGATTTGTGGGCCAGGATTCATGAGCAGCATATCCAACTCATAAATCAACACAGCTCTTAAATCAATAAACACAAAGTACACATTCCACAATATTTACTGTTATCCATGCCAAGCTGCGCATTGGTTCAGACAAGTATATTACAGAACTTTCTGATATCAAATTTTGAGACCAAAAATATCACAAACTTAAGTAATCATCAAAAGAATCCTAATCATGGGAGCATCAGAATTTTTGAAGAAATCAGACAAGGATCTATCTAGTTTATCTTTTATGTAAGAACGTAGGAACTAGCAGTAGGAGTAGGTAATTCTGCCCCTCAAGCCTGCTCCACCATTGCTGATCTTATCTTGGCCTCAACTCCACTTTCCTGCCTGGTCCCCATAACGTTTTAACCCCTTACTAATTAAAAATATGTATATCTTTTTAAATTTATTTAGTGTCCCAGCATCCACCACACTCTGGGGTAGCACATTCCGCAAATTCACGACCTTTTAAGAGAAACAATTCCTCTTCATCTCTGTTTTAAATCTGCCATCCCTTATCCTAAAACTACAACTTTCCCAGTATTTTACTATCCTGTTAGCTGCATAATGCTATGATACTAGGAGCTATTGATGAATCACTACAACTTATCAATTAGATTATCAACAGCACCAGACACAAAATGAGGGAAACTGGAGACTTTTGGATACCTATTTTTCCACTCACTGCGTGTCATGCTGAAAGTGACTCATATACTGTGATCTGGTATAGTAATTCAGGATGTCCTGCATTGGGGCATCTCATTGAATAAAGTCAGTTCTGCTATAACATAGTAGTTCCATTCTCATGTAACCAGTGTTCTAAGACAATTGTTTTATAGCAGCACCATTTAAACTAATGGGGCTGCAATCACATTATGACCAATACACATTTTAAAAGTTTGTGCTTTAAAGTGTCCCCAATTCGTCATTATGTTATAATGAATTCGCATTAACGAAACATGCGTTGTAGCAGAACAACCTGTATATACATGCACAGAAAGAGGCTTTGAAGCCTATTGAGCATATGACAGATCTCTCGAAGAGCGATGCAGATTGTCCCATGCCTTCAGCCTTTTTCTGTAAAACAGTAAACTTTTCCCTTCTGGTACTCATCCAATAACCCTTCCGACAGCCATGAGTGAGCCCACCTTGACCCACTGTAGGGTAGTATATTCCAGATCCTAACCACTCGCTGCACTAAAAAGTTTTCCTCATGTCGCCTTTGTTTCTTTAAATTTGTGTCTTCAGAGTTCTTGACATGCCTACCTATACAAACATTTTTTCTCTAGCATTTCTGTCAAACCCCTCATGATTCTGACCAGCTCTTTCAAAACCCTTGCCAACCATCTCTTCTCCAAGGAAATCAGCTCCCACTTCTTTAATATAGCCTCTTCACTGAAGTCCCTCATTTTTGCATCATTCTCATGAATCTTTCATGAGTCTTGATTTGATTTCCTTCCCTTTCCCCTTTAACTCAAACCTGTTCACACTGGAGATGTACAAACTGATAATGACATGGTGAGGGCAACAGATATCTTGGTGATGACTCCAACCTAGCTCATCTCCACAACTCATAGATTGAGAAAGAACATAAAGGAACAAGAGAGAGAAATACAGTTAAATAAACTACACTGTACTCAAATCAGGTGCGAAAAGAGAAATCAGAAGGAAAAACAGGTCAAATTTTAAAAGGGAGAAAATAAAGCAGCAAAGAAAATTTTTAAAAATGAAGATTTTTAAACATTCTGGAGTAAATTACTACTTTCCTACCATTCTGGACCATCAAGGTAAAGTAGCAAAACAAGAATTTAAATGATTTCATTGAAAGAGTTGGACCGAAGGGTCAGTTTCCGTGCTGTCCATCTCTACGACTATAAAAAGGCTCCTTAAACTGTTAACTTTACAGCAAGTTGAATTAGCATTTACAACAATAATGTAACAGTTCCTTGAAGTTCTGGATGAGAATGAAAGTGAGTTGCTCTTTTCATGAATCACCCAACAATTTGTGGAATTTTGCAACTCAATGTATCACTTCCTCACCACAGTTGCTATTTTTGACACATTGACAATTAATTTAATGCATCCACTGTTATCATTTTCCTAGTGAATCCTGGGCCAATATTTTCTGAAAGGAAACAATCTAATTTGCATTCGAATGAATTAACACCAATTGTGCTTCATTGCTTGGAAGTCTTTTTTGCAGAAATTCTTAGTGGATAAAAGAACAGAGTAACTTTAACCTCACATACTGGATGGAAATCACCTTGTTTGGGTCAAATTCCAGTTTATTGTCCCATGTGAAATTCCCAACTGCTGATTTCAACACAAGAACATGAAGCAGATGTGTATAAAACCAGCATTGCATCAGATCCAATTAGTTCCCAACAGGAAGGTTAACCTCAATCTACCTGCAATATTTACATCACAATAAGTGCAAATCACATCCCCCTTTCCAGGACAAAGTGAACCAGTTAGATGTAGTTGATATTAAAAACTCATTTCAGAATCCTAATATCAGCAACCACATCAGCTCCCAATCGATACACACATTACACATAATCACATTTTATAAATCAATCCCTTCATCCACATCAAGCAAACCATGATTGATATTCAAACAGATATCCTTTCCTAACGTATAGAGAGTCATTCCTGATGAAGGGCTTATGCCTGAAACGTTGATTCTCTTGCTCCTCGGATGTTGCCTGACCTGTTGTGCTTTTCCAGCACCACACTCTCAACTAAGGTACACAGAGCCCAGCACTCCAGCTGTTATCTTAGAAGTTATAATGCAGTAAAACTTTCTTAATCTTATACTCAAAACCCCTTGCTGTAAAAGCCAATTTACTACTTGTGTTCCTCATGGTAACCTGGCTCCAGTGCCACAAGATGCTGAATGATCTGCTGTTCTCTGCTGGGGTATATACTATTGTCTACTCAATGCCTCATGTTCCTCTTAGTATGAGTAAATATGATAAGGGGCCATTGCACAGGAGGTGATGTACCATCCATTTCCATCTGGTGCCTCATTCTTTTTATTCACTCATAGGATGCGAGTGTTACCGGCTAGCCCAGCGTTTATTGCCCATCCCTAGTGGCCCTTAAGAAGGTGGTGCTGAGATGCCTCCTGAACCTCTGTGGTCTGTCTAGTGTAGATGCTCCCACAATGCCCTTAAACAGGGAATTCCACGAATTTTCACTAGCGACAGTGACGGAGCAGCAATATATATTTCCAAGTCAGGAAAGCAAGTGGCTTGGAGGGTAATTTGCAGGTGGTTGTGTTCCAGGTATCTGGTGCCCTTTACCTATTTGATGAAAGTAGTTGTCGGACTTGGAGGTGCTACCTAAGGACCCAGTGCATCTTTGCAGGTAGTACACACTCTATCCTCAGTGGTAGGGGGAGTGCACGTTTCTGGATGTTTGGTCTGCTTTGTCCTGGATGATGTCATGCTTCTGGAGCGTTGTCGGAGCTGGGTGCACTCATCCAGAAAAGTAGGATATAATCCATCACATTCCTGATGAGTAGATAATGAACAGGTTTAGGGAGTTAGGAATTGAGTTACTCCCTGCAGGATTCCTAGCCTCTGCATTTGAATGGCTAGTCCACTTCAGTTTCCAGTCTATGGTAACACCTGAGAATATTGATAGTGGGGGGTTAGCATTGGTAATACCACTGAATGTCAGGGGATGATGGTAAGATTCTCTCTTGTTGGAGATAGTCAATGTTTGGCACTTGGTACTTGTCAGCTTACAGCTGGATGTTGCCTAGGTCTTGCTGTATTTGGGTATGCACTGTTTCAGCATTTGGAGGAGCCATGAATAATGCTGTGCTTTTAGTAATCATGAGCAAACAGCCCCACTTCTGACCTTATGATGGAGGAAATGTCATTGTTGAATTGACTGAAGATAGTTAAAAATCACACACCAGGTTATAGTCCAACAGGTTTAATTGGAAGCACTAGCTTTTGGAGCGCTGCTCCTTCATCAGGTGGTTCACAACCAATTAAACCTGTTGGACTATAAGATTAGATTACTTACAGTGTGGAAACAGGCCCTTCGGCCCAACAAGTCCACACTGACTCTCCGAAGAGCAACCCACCCCATTCCCCTACACCTAACACTATGGGCAAGTTAGCATGGCCAATTCACCTAACCTGCACATTTTTGGTCCTGTGAGAGGAAACCCACGCAGACACAGGGAGAATGTGCAAACTCCACACAGATAGTTGCCTGAGGCGGGAAATGAACCCAGGTCTTTGGTGCTGTGAGGCAGCAGTGCTAACCACATGTGCCCCTAACCTGCTGTTGTGTGATTTTTAACTTTGTACACCCCAGTCCAACATTGTCCAAATCATGACTGAAGATAGTTGGGCTGAGGACACTAACCTGAGAAATTGAGCATGGCTTGGTGGTGCAGTGCTAATTTCCTTACCTTTCAACCAGACTCCAGGTTCAGGTCTAATCTACATCAGATATGTGCATTAACATCTCTGAACAGGTTGATTAAAAAATATCTAGTCTGAGGAGCTCCTGCGGAGATGTGCTGGAGTTAAGGTTTGACTCCAACTAGCACAATCACAGTCTGTTGCTTAATTGCAGCAACCAATGTAACACTGGTGGCATCGCAGGGTTAGTGCTAGATTCATGCCTCATGTTTAGAGTCAGTTTGTGAATACACATATTTCCCTTTTGGTTCACATGACTTATTCCGTGAATTATACTCCACCAGTCTCAGGTGTGAAGGAATGCAAAATAAGTTCCTGCCCATGAAGGTCAGAAAGCCAATCTACCTGAAAGGTTCTGAGAACTTAACATGCAAACTTTAAACTGTCATCAATTCCCATTCAGTTAAGTTCCCCACCATCTAAAATCCCTGGTCAAGCATGGAAAGTTCTGCCCAATGACTCCAATGAAGCAGCCTTTTTTGATACAACTACAATATTTTCCCAATTGCATCTCTGCTTTGCAAAGTATTCTTTCCAGTAAGTCCATGACACACATACACGTCCAGTCAATGATTTTGTAAATTATTATTTCAAATAACACATTCCTAGCACCATTCAGTGGTTTTGGAACTGCACACTATCCAAAGAGTGTTTCAACACTTCCTTTACTTGTATCTTGTAGATGGTCGACAGACTTTGAATAACACTATTGTGAGTTTGAGGTTTCAAAGCTTATATTTTTTGAGACAAAATCCTAATTGAAAAAGGAAATTGAAAAATAAACTGATATTTCCAAAACTAAGACTGAAATGAGATTGGAAACTTAAATGTCTGGGGAAACTGAAACCATTAAAAATAGATAGAAATGATCAAATTTGGATACCAATAGGACAGTACAGGCACGCTGAAGAAGGAAGCCATCTCCGTTGGCTGAGGATCACACTGTTCGGAAGGAAGCTCATTGTGCTGATACGTTAACTGCTTCTCTTCCAGATGCTGCCTAACCTTGGAAGGCTTTGTGCCCCCAGGGTATAAAGCCCTCCCCTTATTTAAAGCTCTATTGAGAAACTCTGCTTGCACATTATATCATGGGCTGTCAGTCTGGCTGCTTTACATATAATCAATATCTGCACACTCAGAATATGCAATGTGGCACTGACAACATTTTGATTTTACATAAACTACCCTCCCATTATTAAGATTACAGTACTAAAACCTTTCAAGCTAGAAACTTAACCAATTCTCAAAGTTAGAAACCACACAACATCAGGTTATAGTCCAACAGGTTTATTTGGAAGTACTAGCTTTCAGAGCGCTGCTCCTTCATCAGGTAGCTGTGGAGCACGATCATAGGACAAAGAATCTTTAGCAAAACATTACAGTGTTATGCAACTGAAACAATATATTGAACAAACCTAGTTTATTGTTAAGTATTTCATCTTTTAGAATGCTTTGCAGATTTTGGTTTATTAATATGTAAATCCCAGAACTTCTTTTAAGTCACATTCTCGAAATAACAAGTTAAAAATCACACAACACCAGGTTATAGTCCAACAGGTTGATTTGGGAGCACTAGCCTTCGGAACGCTGCTCCTTCAGGATTCTGTTCCACAACCACCTGATGAAGAGGCATCAGGTGGAAAGCTAGTGCTTCCAAATAAACCTGTTGGACTATAACCTGGTGTTGTGTGATTGTTAACCTTGTCCATCCCAGTCCAACCTGCAAATTGAGATAACTTAAGATTTTATTTTTAAAAAGTGACATCTCAGCTCAGCGAATGCATTAAAGGTGAGAGGTTAGAGTCTGCCTGTATCCCAGTCTTGAGTCAGACTGGTTCCATTTCCAAAATGGGAATTTATATAATGTTATATGGATTGACTGCCTGCAGATTGTGTGTTTTTTGAGCAAAATAGAATGTATCTAACTCTGCAAATGCAAATTCACCCCATAGATTTATATTTGTGAGTATGAGAGTGAGTGCATGCATGTGAGTGTGAGTTGCAAGTGGGTGTGCTTGGTAGGTTGTGTGCGTGATTGTGGTGCAGTATAAACCTGTGAGAGGGTGTATGTGTGGGTGTGAGTGCAGGGGTGTATGTGTGTGGGTATGAGAGAGAGCGTGTGTGAGTATTGAATGTGTGTGTGTGTAGTGCGGTGGGGTCACTTGTACAGTGACATGAGCCCAACATCCCAGTTGAAACCATCCTCATGGATACCAAACGTGGTTATCAGCTTCTGCTCAGCCACTCTGTGTTGTTGCATTTCCTGAAGCCTGCCTTGAAGGACGGTCACCTGAAGATCCGAGGCTGAATGTTCCTGACCACTGAAGTGTTCCCTCACTGGGAGGGAACATCCCTGTCAGGTGATTGTTGCACGGTGTCCAATCATCCGTTGTCGTAGCGTCTGCTTGGTCTCGCCAATTTATCATGCCTCAGGGCATCCTTGCTTGCAGTGTATGAGATAGACAACACTGGCCGAGTATATGGTGGATGGTATCCGTTTCGACACTCTGACACGTATTGCAGTGGTTGCCGTGACTGGGTTGTATGGTGTTGTGGTCAATATTGTCCTGAAGGCTGTACAGTTTTCTCTGAACATTGGTCTATTTAAGATTTCATGGTTGTTTAAAGGCGAGAATTGGAGGCATACGGAAGGTCTTGGCGAGGTGCCCATCCTCATCGGTAATGAGTTGCAGGCTGCGAAGAATATGGTGTAGTTTCTCTGCTCCCACAAAGTACTGGACAATGAAGGGTACCCTATCGGTTGCATCCTGCATTGTCTCCTGAGCAGGTCATTACAGTTTCTCACTGTGGCATGTCGGAACTGGTGACCAATGAAACCTACACAGTACCCTACACTAATTATCTCTTTCCAATCTGCACACAAGACATTAGTGCTCCTGACCTTATCAGGTACAAATCTGATTCTCAAAGCAACAGGCCAATATCAGAACTGAACTTACAGCTAGCTGATATCTTTTATAGCATTAGGGTTCCACTGTGTTTTACAGCCAAAGGTGTACTTTTGAAGTGAAGCCCCTGTTTTCTAGAGAAATACAGCTTTCAGATGATTCAGCTTCACTCCACACTGCAAGATCCCTCAAGTAGCAACAAATGACCAGAACATCTATTTGTTGAAAGACAGACGTAAGCAGACCAGCCCTGCACACATTTCAACAGCAAAAGGTATGTTTTACAACCCTCAATGGGGTTAATGGAGCTCCATTTTAACATGTCACTAGATAATGCAGAGGCTCACTGAAGTGTTAGCCCAGAAAATATGCTTAAAGCTTAACATTTACTGATGTCCTTTAGGGAAAGAAACTGCTGTCCTTACCTGGTCTGGCCAACAGATGACTCTAGATCCATAGCAATGTGGCTGACTGTTAACTGCCCTCTCAACAGTTAGGGATAAGCAATAAATGTTGGTATGGCCAGTGACACCCTCAGCGTGTGAATGAATAAACAAAACTTCGGATTCAGGGTTATGCCTTAATGTCCATTGGCAGTTGTGCCAGTGTTAGGGATTAATATTTATAAGTATCAGCAGTCTTTGAACTCCTTCCCCACGCATGTTCCAAAGACCAAGATGATATTGATCTAAAAGTAGCTTTTAATGACAAATCTGGGAAATAAGCTTATTTCATCCATAGTTGACTCTTGAAATTACCATTGACCAAGCTGGCATTGAAATCAATCAGTTAATGGCTCCACTTTAAACCAGACAGAGGGTGATGTGTCAAATATTCACCCACTAATACCAATAATTGGGGTCTCCCAATAAGCTCACCCATCTAGAGTACAAAATTGTGGACCAAGCACTTTCTACATTTTAATTTTTACTTCTATTTTGGAGACAATTTGTCTCTCAGCATCTGGACAGATTTTTTTCAGCATTACCTCACCACACAAATAAACTTGCTGCACTTTAAGGCATCTTACAAATTATACCTTCAAAAATGCAAAGAAGAACTCAAACTTAAGCACAACTATTGATGAGCTGTATTGTACACTGGTTATCTGTTTCTATTCTTCACACAAGACACACTTACTCTTGGCCTAATCAGGTTCTGGGCATTACTGGCTGGATCAGTGTTTCTTACCCAGCCTTAGTCAGCCTTGAAAAGATGGTGCTGAGCTGTCTTCTTGAATTGTTGAAATTCATGTACTGCAGGTAGACCCACAATGCTATCACGGAGGAAATTCTTGCACTTTGATCCAGATACAGTCAAGGAACACAATCCTTAACACCCTCCTCAATAGCACCGACACCAAAATTATGTTGATAGGTTAGATGAATGACCAAAGATCTGACAAATAGAACATTACAGCGCAGTACATGCCCTTTGGCCCTTGATATTGCGCTGAGCTGTGAAACCAATCTGAAACCCATCTAACCAACACCATTCCATTTTCATCCATATAATTATCTAATCATCAATTAAATGCCCTTAAAGTTGGCAGGTCTACTACTGTCTCAGGTAGGGCATTCCACGCCCCTACTACTCTCTGAGTAAAGAAACTATCTCTGACATCCATCCTATACCTATCGCCCCTCCATTGTGAGCTATATCCCCTCATGCTAGCCATCACCATCTGAGGATAAAGGCTCTCACTGTCCACCCTCTGATCATCTTGTATGTCTCTAATAAGTCACCTCTTACCCTTCTTCTCTCAAACGAAAACAGCCTCAAGTCGCTCAGCCTTTCTTCATAAGACCTTCCCTCCATATCAGGCAACATTCTAATTGCACCCTTTCCAAAGCTTCCACATCCTTCCTATAATGCAGTGACCAGAACTGTACACAACACTACAAGTGCAGCCACACAAGAGTTTTGTACAGTTGTAGCATGACCTCATAACTCTGAAGCTCAATCCCTTTACCAATAAAAACCATATGCCTTCTTAACAACCCTATTAACCTGGGTGGCAACTTTCAGGGATGTATGCACATGGACACAGAGATGTCTCTGCTCATCCACACTACCAAGAATCTTACTAGTAACCCAGTACTATGTATTCCTATTACTCCTTCCAAAGTGAATCACCTCACAGTTTTCCACATTGAACTCTATTTGCCACCTCTCAGCCCAGTTCTGCAGCTTATCCATGTCCCTCTGTAAAATGCACCATCCTTCCACACTGTCTACAACTCCACCAATCTTAGTAGCATCCGCATATTTACTAACCCATTCTTCTATGCCCTCATCCAGGTCATTTATAAAGATGACAAAGAGCAGTGGTCCCAAAATTGGTCTTTAGAGTACACAACTAGTAACTGAACTCCAGCATGAACATTTCCCATCAACCACCACCCTCGGTCTTTTTTTCAGGTAGCCAATTTCTGATCCAAACTGCTAAATCACCCGCATTCCCATATCTCTTTATTTTCTGCAATGGCCCAATGTGGGGAATCTTATCAAGTGCCTTACTGAAATCCAGATATACCACATCAACCACTTTAACCTCATCTATCTGTTAGGACACCTTCTAAAAGAACCCAAAAAGGTTTGTGAGCATGACCTACTCTTCACAAAACCTAATCACTAATCAAATTATTCCTCTCTAGATGATTATAAATCCTATCTCTTATACCCTTTTCCAAAACTTTACCCACAAACTAAGTAAGGTTCACTGGTCTATAATTACCAGGGTCGGGATTAGTGGTGCTGGAAGAGCACAGCAGTTCAGGCAGCATCCAAGGAGCAGCGAAATCGACGTTTCAGGCAAAAGTCCTTCATCAGGAATAAAGGCAGAGAGCCTGAAGCGTGGAGAGATAAGCTAGAGGAGAGTTTTCATTCACAACAAAACTCTCCTTGGTGAAAACGGAAGCAAAAAACTCATTTAGGGCTTCCCCTATCTGCTCAGACTCCACGCACAAGTTCCCTCCGCTATCCCTGATCGGCCCTACCTTCTCCCTGATCATTCTCTTATTCCTCACGTATGAGTAAAAGGCGGAAGATGAGGCATTCTTCCTCCAGGCATCTGGTGGTGAGGGAGCGGCGGTGAAGGAGGCCTGTGAATACTGATGAAAATTATTCATTTAGCGCCTCTCCTATCTCTTCGGACTCCATGCATAACTTCCCACTACTGTCCCTGAGAGGCTCTATCTTTCTCTAACCATTCTTTCATTCCTGATATATCTATGCAAAGCTTCAGGGTTTTCCGTGATCCTACCTGCCAATGACTTCTCATGTCCCCTCCTGGTTCTTCTTAGTTCTCTCCTTAGTTCCCTCCTGGCTAATTTGTAAAATTCAAGTGCCCTAGCTGAGCCTTCATGTCTCATCCTAACATAAGCCTTCTTCTTTCTTTTGACAAGAGATTCAACTTCTTTAGTAAACCATGGCTCCTTCGCTTGACCACTTCTTCCCTGCCTGACAGGCACATACTTATCAAGGACACGTAATAACTGTTCCTTGAATTTGCTCCACATTTTCAATTGCGCCCATCCCTGCAGTTTGCTTCCCCATCCTAAATCTTGCCTAACTGCATCATAATTGCCTTTCCCCCAACTATAACTCTTGCCCTGTGGTATATATCTATCCCTTTCCATCGCCAAAGTAAACTTAACTGAGTATGGAATATAATGTGGGAAAATGCATAATTATCCATTTTGGCAGGAAGAATAAAACATTCTCTAAGTAAGAGATTGCAGAGGTCCGAGGTGCAGAGTTGTCCTCGTGCTTGAATTGCAAAAAGTTATTATGCAGGTGCATCAAGTCACTAAAAAATTGGATAGAATAATTAGTGCACTAATAACTAACAGGCTATATTAATGCCAAGGATTAGAGGGTTGTCTGTTGACGCAAAGTTGAGTAGGTTAAGATTATATCTGCTGAAGCTTAAGGAAGTAAGAGTTGACTTGGAACTTTCTTCTGAGAAAATTTGTGTAAGTGAAGTCCTTGAACATTTTGAAATAAAGGTTGTGAGGTTCTTGCTAAGCAATAAGGTGAAAGGTTATGAGGGCAGTGAGAATCTGGATTTGAGGTCACAATCTGATTAGCCAAGTTTTTTGTTAAATGGTAGAGCAGGGTGAAGGGTTTCAGGGATGAGGAACCTTAGTTACATGGTGTTTTATCTTAGAGACGAGAAAGCTGAGAGGAAATTTGATGCTAGTTTTCAGAATCACAAAGGAGTCTGAACAGAGTAGAAAGGAAGAAACTGTTCTCATTGGTGGAAGGATTGAAAAGAGTGCAGAAATAATTGATGAAAAAAGCCAAGTCTTTATACAGTGAGTGGTTGGGATCTGGATTATAGTAGTCGAAAGTGAGTACTGCAGATGCTGGAGATTAGAGTCAAAAGTGTGATGCTGGAAAAGCACAGCAGGTCAGGCAGCATCCGGGGATCAGGAAAATCGGCATTCCTGGCAA